>NC_059678.1:1033354-1333639 GCF_905147105.1 Pieris brassicae | reverse complement strand
GCATGCGAGTCTCATGAGGTAGGTACGAACTCCGGCAGTGCACTTATGAAGGAAAACATGAGGACGGCCTTAAACGAAGCCTATCACCTTGGTTCAAATTGGTATTTGAACCAAGGTGATAGGCTTATCACCTACTGGCATATAAGCAATGATCACGAAAACGTGACCAGGTTCCGGTACCACTACTTCTTAACTTAGAATTTAAAAAAAACTTTAGTTTAGTGGTTAGCTTTCTTCCCTGAAGTTGGAAAAATGGCTCGAAGGACGAATGGAATGACCGATGGCCTACGCGTATCTAATACTGGCTTACGGTGAAGGAAAATATCGTGAGCTTTAGAGATCAGGCACAGAAGTCGGATCACCTACTTGCCTATTAGAAAAATTGACACGAAACAGAAACTGAAAATCTAGAGGGCGACAATGTTTTTTATTGACAATAATAACTATAGCTCTTGCCAAAACGATTCGTAATTATTTCTATCGATAACAATATAACACATCTGTTAGTCGCAGTCGTTAAAAAAATCAAAGGTTGTCCTATTTTTTATGTTTTACCGATAATATTATAATAACAATTCTATGTCATTGTAATAGAGCTTATATTGCTTTGCGACAACCCTAGAGATTACTAAACCAAGAGGTCTTTGTATGAGTGTGCTTACACACTACGTCTTTTTAAATTAAAACTAGAATTATCCGGGCTGGACATTATTTAAATATAACTTATTTTAGTCAGAGATATGAATGCTACATATATGTAGATATAGATACATACATACTATCTGATGGGGAAAGAAATTTTGAAAACGGTAAAAACGGTCTATAAAACGGCCTTTTTTAATATAAAACAATTGTTATCTATGGAAAATAATTTATAGATACACGTGCAAATATTTTGTTGTATTCTATTTATGAAGTTATTTCTTTAATTCACATTTAATATTCTCCATATATCGGCCTCTTTTAGAATAAAACTATTGTCATTTAAGGAAAATATTTCATAAAAACACGTGCAAATATTTTTTGTATTCTATTTATGAAATTATTTTCTTTAATTCGCATTAAATATTTTATATAAATCAGCCTATTTTAGAATAAAACTATTTATTTCTATTTTAACACTTTTTTTGTGTTCTATTCATAAAACAGTTTTCATAAGTTCATTGAATACTATAAATCCGCCATTTTGTTTAGAAGACCATTGTCATTGTTTGAAATGTATTATTAAACATTTCATTTATTACATATATTAGCAAATGTTTTTACCATTTATTTTAGGGTTTTTAATGTGTCAACTACTTACGAGACGAGAAAATGAATGTCAATTGCGTAAAACCATGGTATTAAAGGAAATGTAGAGTCAGAAAACATGCCGGTAGCTGCATGCTGGTAGCCCTTTTGTCTTCGGTCGGTAGCTCATATCTAAGCGTCGTGGTCAGTAAGTAAGCTCTGGACTGTCTGTTTCCATAGGTTCGGCCTCTCTTATTACATTGCCCAGTCCAACAGTTTAATACAAAGACTACGCTGGTTGCAGAAGGTCAATTGACGGGCTGTAACTTTCTTGTTTAGCCCATGTTCGGGTTGCAGCCAGCGGAGTGAGTAACAGTTTTCAAAGACTATAATTTAGTGTAGATAAAGGAAAACCGGTACTGATATTAAATAGTGATACCGATTTTTATATGCATAAATTATAAATAATTTCGCCATTATTGATAATGAAGCAACTGAAATTAGCTAATTAATGTTTGTGGCAATATTCAATGTGTAAGCGACTTTAGAAATTGGTGTATTATTGGAATTCAATACACGAGAATCATTTATTAGTTTGTGTATGTTTGTTAACAAATTTCTCGACGACTACTGTATGGCCGGACGGAACAGACCAAGTTTGAAAATTCGTTTAGTAGTTTTAGAGGTGATATTCACGTTTCTAGAAAATACATGTTTAATATACGTATATAATATATAAACTAAACATTGAAACTAACATTATCTTACTAACAAATTTCGTTAATAGTTAATTCAAATAAATACAAATTGCATAATCCTCTTCGTAGTTGGTTAAAAATAAAGTCAGAGTCGTTTGTAATCAGCCGAAACCATAGTTACTGCAAATGTGTATGTGTGCGTTATCTACTTGAAATATAATGGCGAGTGTACACTGTACGAATATTTTCTTGAAGCAGTTTATACAATAAATTTGTAATGTATAATTACTATTTATACAAGCAATTTTACATGTATAATTGCAAGTAAAAGAGACACTCCTTTGGAGGTTGTACGCTTCTTGAGTGGGTTTTAAATAATGTAAAATATATATATTTACTGTATTATCAACACGCGTTAAACAGATATACAATAATTTAATGCTATGTACTGAAGAGAGAAAGAGACGGAGAGAGCTGAACTTATTTTTAAAAGGGCCACAATACGAGCGTCCTAGGAATAATGGGTCCATGGGCAGCGACTTGAGGATAGCCTCCTGCCCATTTGCTGTTACACAAAACAAATGCCGCTTATAAAAAAAAAGACTAAGTCAGTAAAAGGTATAGCTTTATACAAGTTGGTTATCTTTAATAAACTTGGTATAACAGAAAGTTCAAAAACTCCTGGGTTTGTTTTATTATTATTGTCATTTGAAGTTTGAAACCCATGAATAAATCGATCTGATGTTTCTATAACTGTAGGATGTAATCAAAAATAATACTTATTAATATATAAGTTTCAATAACACAGTTTTTATGTGAAAGCAGTCATAATCTTGAGATTTTTTATTCATTTGTAGATAGAAATATAAAGTCCATTGTACTATATAATGTTTTTATTGTCGTATATAATGTTTAATAAATTTCAAACTGTACATTTTACGTTCATATGTATTACATAACATTTATACAGTTGTATAAATTGATGATAACGATCTTGAAGCACTCGAAAGGTCGTCTAAAGAAAATTTAATAAATTTATGTTATCTGTCAAAGTATAATTTATATTTACCAGAGACAATACAATAATTTTAAAAATAAAATGCTAAAAATAATAACATTTGTGTAAACACCCCTTTATAGAGCAAACGTCTGAGTTTCGATGTGGAAGTCCCAAGGTTGTCGATTTCAAATTTAAATAAATATTTAACCGATTTAAGAAAAGTGCATTATTATTATTGACTCTCATGACTCACATGGTCGTTTATATGTTTTGTCCTTTAATTTTTATTCTTCCATGTATAATATATATGGTATATATAATTTGTTAGTATATTAAGGTAAATAACTCAAAATTCCTTTATTCACATGTACACTTATGAACGTAAATACATACTTATTTATTACAACGCCGGAAATCAAAAAGTTTGATTGAGATGTAAACAATAAAATGGTGGCCGAGTACAATATGGCTTTAAACTAATTAAATTAATATCTTTAAAGGTATGATTTATAATAGTTTAGATATATTATTAATATATATATTATTTAGTTATAATTATGTTTTGATGCTAAAGAAGATTGTGGTACAAATTTTAAAACTTCGCCAAATATAACCGTATTTATATATTAATTATAACATAATTGAAATTATTTAAGATATTTAACAAGGAAAAAGCGTCAATAACAAAAGAGTCAAGTGTTAGCTTATCTAATTTTTAGTAATAATTAACAAATGATACTTAATGGCAAAGTTATAATTTGCGGACTAAATTTAGAACGCAATTGTTTCATAACAAAGTCAACGTCAAATCTCAAGCATTTCATAACTGTTTTTGAGTATTAATAGTAAATAATCAATAAATAATAATAATTGGTTATTAAAATTAAATAATTTCAACCCTAGAGTCTCCGCGTGTGAGCGAATAAGGTATACAATGGCACACAGATGCGGTCCTGCCGTCCGTTGAGGTGGCCGCGTTACGTTTTCAAAAATGTATACGCATTCGAAATTTGAATTATTATTTTTAAACGCCATATTGTTTTTATAACCGATAACGATTCGTCGCCGCGATTCTGTGATATGTTTTTGTTTTAATTACATCAAGTGACAAGTGAAAAAGTGCGCGTATAATATCTGTTAAAAATAGACAGTTAACAATGCAGCAAAATTTTCGTTGCATTCTGTGATTTGTGATTTGGATTACCGATTATGGAAAAGCCATCGTATAAGGTACATATTTTTTTGTCTCTAGGCTATTTAAATATAGAATCCATGTGATCATTAATAATACGGAATTTTAATAGACATGCCATTGTTCTTCAGTCTTATTCTTAGACGTAATTGTCAATTATTTCTGAATAGTTTGAATTAACAATATTTGTATTTTCTCAAACACTGTTTAACCTTTACATAAATTTTATTACTGTAATAATTAAAGATGTTGTGACGTGTCTTTGTGTGCAAAAGGAAAGAAATTATTATTAATTTTTGTTTGTGTGAGTGGATGGCGGAACTAGGGTTGTGCCATGTTTTATTTTATCGATTTTTTAACGACATTAGTTACATATTAACATCGGTACTTAGGTAATGCAAATTAGATTTTTATATTTATTTCCGTTAATTAGAATTTACGTTTGTAAAAGTAAGTGCCATTAATTTTCTGATTCCTTTGAACTTTGAACCAATTCAGAAATGAGTTATATTTAACTGTTTATATTTATGGTAATTGTTAAATGTTAATAATTTTGTATAGTTGAATTTTCTTTTCTAAATAGTGACTTCATTTTTACAACAATGGTATATTTGTTTATCTTGTTCACACGGTTCACTCATATCAATGATTTAGTCACGAATTAGGATTATATTTCTTAGATATCTTTTAATAATGTTAGTCTGTAATAGTATTTATTAAAATAGGATTATAACACAGCATAGGGACATGTTTTGCTGTTATTTATATTTATACTAATTTTATTTAAAAAATAATTTAATTATTTTTAAATTGTTACATTGACGTGATGTTACAAAAAACCTAAACGGCTTAACAGTTATTAGTGAGTTTAATTATCGTAATAAATCTCCTGTCGGAGCAAAAAAGTCAGGGTTAAAACCATATTTTACTTAAAATACTTAAACTCGACATTACGTAATCAACTTGATTCTATAAACTTTCACTTGTAACAAAAACTTGGTAATTCTACGTAAACAAAACAGTTATAACAGTCCATCAATTTCATATCTGTGACCTTATCTAAACGACTTGGCATATCTTGATGAATTTTATTAAATATATCTTAAATGTATAAGTCGATTGAATTTTGATAGGTGAATTATAGAGCTAGTGTGTAGTGAATATTGATCAAAGCAATTCAACTGAATAGTTATCGAAATCGGTCAAGCCGTTCAGTTTAATTCTCAAGATTATAATTAAGCGTTACTTTTTTATATAGTAACAAAAAAATGGCGGGTGGCTCATCTGATTTAAAATGATACATAGACACTCACATTGCCATAGGACTCGCAAATGCGTTGCTGGCATTTGAATTGGTACGCTCTTCGTACTTCCTACATTTGTTACATTGTTAGAGTTTATGTAACCTAATCGACAATTACACTTTAGTATAATTAACAATAACAGACTTCTAGAATCTTCCAAGATTATTTTACTGGTTGCAAATATGTTTTAAATAATATTCGAAATTTAAATAATTATTATTATTATTACAATGCGTTACGGTTTTTTTAACGATTTATTGGCTTACAACTCTATGGCAATTAGTACATACAATTATAGTTATTCATGAATACCTAGTACAAGATGTTATCAAACTCGAAACATTACATATTTATACTTCGTATAATAGTTAGTTATACTAGGTATGTAATACTAGTATAGAAACTTAACAAATCAAAATACTTGTATACGTTATAAGTATTGTATAATTTAATATTAAAAAAAACGCATAGTATGTTGCTAAGGTCAAAATTCGAAGACTTCTGGACCTTGAACTCTTAGGAAGGAATTTGTTGATGCAGAGAATTTGGAAAATTAATTTTATTTAGTACATTGAACAGTCTTTATGGGGTAGCATAGCAAATGTGTCATAAAATGTGTGTATAAACAAATAAACAATGCATTTACAAATCCCAGCCACATAATACGTACGTACTATGTACGTACTCGTAACAGTTTAATAAGTGATACGTTACTGCTATAAATAACAGGTTATTTGAATTTTGGGTCAATAACATGTGAATCACAGCTAAATTTAAGTGCTACGCTATTTTAGCTTTACGTTTATTAATTAATATGTGTTTGCGCGTAATACTTTAATAATATTAATTATATATATATTTATCTCAATTTTTTTTAATGTTGTAGTTCATCATAACATTACGGTTTTTACGTCTTACGTTACGTTTATATCTTACGTCTAATAGATAACGATACGTTACGGAAAGTATTGATATGGTTTTTTAAACTGTTTAGGTATCAAATAGTAATATTTAAATGGAATAAGTAATGCCGGGTGGTGGCAACTAGCGTGAATTCTGTCGTTTGCGCTTGGTTATGTGTTAGTGGTTCTCAAACTTATATTTATTAAATGCATTTTTACATTAACATATTTTTGTATGGTTGGCAGGAGGCCTATACTCTACAAGGGAGATGTGTTGGGCTAGTAGCTTCAGCGTGCGACTCTCATCCCTGAGGTCATAGGTTCGCTCCCTAAATGTCCGATGTGACTTCTTTCTATATGTGCATTTAAGATTCGCTCGTACGAAGGAAAACTTTATGGGGAAACCAAGTTTCCTTAACTCCAAAAGTTAACGGCTTATGCCAAGCACAGGAAGCTGATCACTTACTTGCCGATTGGATCGACAATTGATCATGAGGCCCAGACCTTAAAATTTTTAAGGAAGACCTCTATACAACAAATACATTTTTTATTTTATTATTAGTTAGAGCATAGTAGCTTCAGTGTCCAGTGTTTGCTGTCCTGGTGGATATGTTGAATTAATTTCATTTAAGTTGGTATTTATATGTATATAAGTCTGAAAGTCGGTATGTAGTGGCTCGTATATATTTAAATAAAGTAGTGTTTAGTTTTTGCTTGTCTGCCTTATCAGACAAATCTTCGCCAAATCCACGCGTATTAGGGACAAGTCAAAAGTAACCATAAATGGCCATGGTCACTGCCATGAAAGCGGATCCCTGATACCTGAATAGGTGGAAAGCAAGTGGAGATCCGTGGTCTCTGCCTACCCCTTCGGGAAGCGTGAAGATAATTAAAAAAAACCTGTGTATATGCACACGTTAAAAGTTATACTTCTTTGGCGTAACAAGAATATTTCGCCTTATTCTATGTTTGTGGACAAAACGACACTAACAATAGAAAAAAAAATCTCTCATAATTTTTCAACAAAATTAAAATGTTGACTATAAGAAATATAACTTCAAAAATTGGATAAATAATTGTAGTAAATCTGCTAAATAACCCAAATAATATTTCTTCTTAGTGAAAACTAATCAAAATATTTCGTCTCTTACTGTCACATTGTTGTAACGTTGTGATGAAGGGAAACGGATGAGTTTAATTTCTATTAGCAACGCGAGGATATGGTTTTTATAATGTCAATAAAAAAGCTAATTATATTTCAATATAAATAATAATATATTAATATTATTATTTATATTGAAATATTATTTATTTGAATATTAATATATTCAAATTATATAATGCGACCCAACTAAAGTTTGAGAAGCGGTGACCTCATCCAATATACGGTCGAAACATTATACAGAATAGGGTGTTAGTGTAGGGTTGTCACATTTTTTAAAAATATAATAAAACATTGTGTAAATTAAAAATAAAAGCAAAATGTAAAAGTCTTTTGGCTTTATTAAAGTCAAAATAGTTTAGTATAAGTTTTGTCTGGCTTTTGTCTATAATCACTAAACTTCAAGACACTATTGTAATTAAAAAAAAAGGTTTAAAACAGTTTTCCATCCTTAGATTTCTTTCCTCTTTAAGAATAATGGGTATATTTTAGTAAATTTACATAAGGCCATAAACAATTATATGTCTAAACCTTCGTGTAAACTAGTGTATAAAAATCTGTTTCGGTAGTTTTTGAGTTAATCGCGTTTAAATAGAGCTATCTTCATTTTAGAACATGTAAAGTTTTGTTAAAGTAAATTCACAATATAAATCTAGTCGTAAAAGGCGTGTTTTTTTTACAATGCAAGAATTATTTATATATATTTATTTATTTAAAACACTTCGTTGCATTACAATATAAAAATTGAACATTATTAAATGAAGAGGAGGGCAACTGGCGGCCTTATAGCTTTCGAGCGATCTATTCCAGGCAACCACGAGTGTAAGAAGAGAAAAAAATTGATTACCATATAATTTTTTTTCTCTAAGAAGTACAAAAATACATATTACATTTAGTTATTAAGACAAAACTTAACAGGAACAAAAAAAACAAACGGAACGGATTTTATTAATTAGAAAAAACTACATTTATTTATACTGTGGTGAGGCACACAAATTCCTGCGATTGTAATTGCCTAATTATTGTTTAATAAATTTCCTAAAAATTAAGATCCACAGTCAGCCATTTTGTTTACAATCACATAAAACATTAAGAATATCGGCAACCCTGACTTTGTGAAACAAAGACGCTGCCAGAAACGGTACGTGTGTGAACGGGACAGACATATTCATAATACGCTTTCCTTTTTATGTCAATATTGAGTGGGAAAGAATTGTTTTTTTTTGTGCAGACTAAAAACTAAAATAGATACGAAGTTTTCATTACATTATCTATGATTCATAGTCCTTTGTAATTGTGAAGTGTTCTATGGTAAGATACAGGCCTTATTGATGTTTTTGAATGTAAGTTAGATGTAGTTCTCTTAATATCCATAGACTAATCCACTGACGCAGCCTTGTGAATAAAAACTCTTTATTAGGATCTCTACATCCTTGAAGCAGTTATAACTGTAAAAAAGAAAGTGTTCAAAGCCTTTAAAGAATTGTTACTCCATGAGTATTAAACTATGTAATGACCTTCCTAGAAGTTATAGATTACTGTCGTGTAATGCTTTCAAGGGGTATGATGATTAATTTTTTAGAGGCAAGGCGCCTTTATAGTGCCAGTATTTGGACCATAAGTTTAGTCAACGATTATAAATAACTTATTATTATGTTTTCGTGAATGCAACAGTTATCCACCCTACTTATTACTTATATATATCTACTTATTAACGTCAATTAATGGGGGGGGGGGGCATGAAACGGCGTAACGTTTCTGTATCCAATAGTAAAACGTTTCGTGACCACCTCCAGTGACTCTTTATACCTAAAACTTACCATTATGCGATATAAAGCACTGGCAAGTGGAAAATAATATTAACAATAACGCGTAATTCAATCCCCATCGCGCACCCCCCCCCCCCCCCCCCCCAAATCTTCGTAATACTTGAAACCTCCCTAAAAACAATAATATACCAAAAAAATATAAAAACTATAATATATAATTAAAAAGAGTCTCTTTAGGCAAGGTTCCGATACTGTCAGCTTTGATAACTAGACTAATTCTTTGTCCGGGGTAACTCCCAGCTCTTTGGTCTCCTGTGATGTCGACTAACCTTTTTGCTATTTACTTACAAAGCCTAGACACCTGTATTTGCATACTTTAGCTTGTTTAGCCGCATCAGCTCTGTTGTCCCATGTAGATGGGAAGGGGCTAGTGTGTCTGAACAGGTTGCAGTCCATACCAGCATCCAGCCTATATTCTTATGTGATGCCTATTTTTATATATGGCTGACTGTGCGGATTTATGTGTATCTGTGTATTTCTTGCTAATAAATGCTATTATTATTATTTGTTTCTATTTCCGCATACTGTCAAAAAATTGCGGCAATAATTGTAATTTTTTTTTTATAAATATAGCTTTTTGTACACATTTATTTCTCTATAATTTATTGTATTGTTTCTATGTTCCTTTATCCATTTTTAATTATTATTACTGTGTAGGTTACCAATTATAGATACTGTATATTTGTGTTATTATGTCAATAATTTTGACATGAGTAATTCATGTTTCAATTACCGAGCTTGTGATAGTTACAAAACCATAGTTTATTAATGTATTTCTTGATTTTAATATAGTAAATATAAATTACGAAATGCATTTTCGTTGACAACTTTAACTTAGTAATTTTGAAAATCTTTAAAAACTGTTATTCCGAAGAAGTCTATCAGCACAGCAAAATCTTCCATATGTTGGTATGTACAAATATTGTTTATATATATTAATTAAGATCGCGGTTGCTGGTTCTATATATAACTCGTCACACCTATATATATGTATTTTTTCCTACTATTTATTATTACATTTTTCTGAGTCTGACGCGCAAGCCAACTGTTGTGGTCTCTGTTAGAATGACCAACGCTGTGGAACACGTCTGCTTCAGAGCATAATGCTGCCAGGGCTAGTTACATACACAGCACACACACTTAAAATACACCTTATGCCTTATTTTCTTTCCATACCCCTGACACCTGTGCCTAACACACTCCGTCGTGTTGGGTCTAAGACAAGCCGGTTTCCTCACGATATTTTTCTGCATGAGAAAGTCATTGGTGCACCGCCATTCGAAACTACGACCTCAGGGATGGTCACAGACTGAAGCCACTAGGCCGGCATATAAATTTATTACGGCATATAGATTAGTTACCAAATTTGTTTTTGATGTTTAACAATAGATGGTGATGAAACACATTCCTGGCGTACCGCGATGTTGTTGCCACGTTATACCATAGTATATATATCTTGTATATGTAGTAGTCATCAACTAAACATCTCAGTAATACCAGATGCAACTTCCAATACTGCAAGTCCAAATACTGATTGGCGTTGCGTACAGATGTACCCCACTCTCTGCATCTTCTACCATATACCACGGAGTGTTCAGAGTTGTTCGGATCACCTGCAGCTGAATTTCATCACCGGAAGGCAAAATAAGCAAACCACCCATATCACAACGATGTTAATTCTAGAACTGAACGTTTTTAAAAGCAGCTTTACCACCAGTCAGCTGCCCACTGAAGTATTTTCAAACCAATCCGACTTAGGGTCCCTAAAGACTTGAGCGTACCAGTTCTTAAAAGAAGGCATTGGCGAGCCTTCTGGAAATGTGATTGTCCATGGGCAGTATCAGTTAACATCAGGAGAGCCCCTGCCCCCTGTGACATTATAAAAATTGTGGAACCAGCTGACCACTGATGTATCTCCTTCGGGAGTTAGTGTCCAAGGACTTAGATCTGGCATTGCGTACCCATGGGTATTACTTAACATCAGTTGAGCTTATGAGGTCCGTTGTGCCATTCCAGAGCCTTTCCAGAGCTTAGTTTCCTGGTTAGGATTTCTGTTGGAAAACCACATCTCTTGTTGTGGATTCTTCTGCGCCTATGCTACTAATATTATAAACGAAAGTTTGTTATTATGGATGGATGTTTGTTGCTCTTTCACGTAAAAACTAATGATTGGATTGTAATGAAACTTTACAATATATCTACAATACAATGCTACAATTTATAAAGATATTGTACATCTTTGGTAGTTTTTTTACTACTCGGAATAATAATCCTGCGCAGGTGAAGTCGTGGACGCCAGCTAGAAAACATTTAGGTTCTGTCGTTTGTTGTTAGATGACTTCTGATATTTGTTATTATTATTATTATTATTATGTTATTTTGTTTATCTGCAGTCTAAGCCTAATCTTTGTCCGTCTCGCTCGCACGTTCACTATCTGCCGAGCTGTTTCAATTTTATACTTATTGATTCAAAGGCCGTGCTTGGTAAGGTTAGCATATTATTTATTATTTGTAGAAAAATAATATTATGTGAAAATTTTTTTAGAGGTCCCACTTAGGCGAAAATTATTCATATATAATATTATATATTCTGTATAACATTTTCGAATCACAAACATTTAAATAAATTAAAGCAAATCTTGCGAAAGAACGAACATCTTTTTGTTTGTCTAATAATGGACCAGAAAGAGCCCTACTTTAAATTGAATCTCAATGGTCAGAAGATCCATGACAGCTCGGACTGTTTCCATGAAGATCCATGACTAGCGCTAGGGCGTCCTGTGAGACTCGGATCTTGGATTGGGCCATCGTGGTTTAGTCTTTTGAAGGGCAGGACAAAAGCTCACAGGATTAAAGACGTACGGAAGGTCCACGTTACTTGGTGAATGTGGTTTTTTACCTTTATCTGATTTTGGAGACCACGGTCGACAGGTTATGCTAAGCTGGAAATACTTCGTTAGTGCCTTTTAAAGTATGTTGCCATCGCAGTGATTTGTAATTTGTCCAGGTTGCAGGTGTTTCTAAATTTAAAATATATTCATGAAAAAACTTATTGGCAGTACAACCTTTTTAGGTCTGGGTCTCAGATTTATATATTTGTTTCACGATCATTTGTTAATCTAATAGGCGAATAGGTGATCAAAGCACGCCGTCGACTTTTTGGGTGTAAGGCAAGTCGGTTTCCTCGCGATGTTTTCCTTCACCGTTCGAGCTAATGTTAAATGCGCACATATAAAGAAAATCCATTGGTGCACAGCTGGGGATCAAAGATACGACCTCAGGGATGAGAGTCGTACGCTGAAGCCACTAGGCAACACTACTTCACAAAATATATTAATAACACATACATATATATAAATAAAGATAGTGATAGTGAAATGCTTCGGGAGATGTAGCACAGGAACTAACTTTTTAATTTTGTTTTAATTTTCTATTTATCATTTTTTAATTATTATTACTATATGTAGGTAAGGAATATTGTATATCCTGTGTATTTTTGTGTGTATGATGAAAATGGATTTATTTTTACATACATTAAGAACTAAGGTTAGCTAAACAACATTATAGGTAACTTATATAAAACATTTACTCGATATAGTAATTTCGTAAAGGAAATATAAAAAAATATGTATTATTCATAATTGGTGGTTTTGTTGACGCTACATAACAAAATGGCCACATCCGCAGTTCGTATCGGAACAGGCCGCGTCCACATTACGCATGAATTATATTTTTGACTTAGAATATTATACGTTGAAATATATTATTGAAAAATTATATACAGAAACCTTCCTTAGGTATCAGATTATCTATTAGTGTAAACTATATAAAAAATCCGTTCGCTAGTTTTCGAGTAAATCGCGTTCATATCAGACGTGGGCATTCAAACAATAACTTCCTGTGAATCTCTTATTAAGGCAGCGTACGTAAGATACGTTTTCGTTTCTCTGTTTAAAAATCCGGCTACTTCGAAAGTCTTTTCATTTGTGTATACTGCCTATGATTCGTGGCTTTCTATTGGTGAAAGAATTATCGAAATCGCTTCAGTAGATCCAGAGATTATCCCCTACAACGTGTAGATTAAGCAGTGTCCCAATGGCGACGTGCTTAACCCCAGTTTGGTGTCTCTTCATATCCCGGCTGTGTACTTTTCCATTATTGGTCTTATAGTTTTATTTTAAAGGTTTTTATTGCTTTTAGACATAGACATATCATTTATAACTGACAAAACACACAGAAACACATAAATTAACAATAATTAAAAATAATTAAAAAAGATTGAGAGATAACAATTTTTTTTAAGAAAACTGTAATTGTGTAATGCGTGTGTGCTGTGGTTGTAATTGGCCCTGGCTCAGCATTATGCTGAGGAGCAGAGTTGTTCCACAGCGCTGGTCATTCAGCCAGAGACCACGGCAGCTAGTTTGCGCCTCAGTCGCAAAAAACAAATATGAATCTAATACTCAGTAATATAAATAATAATAGTAGTAAAAGTTAGCAGTGTAATGAAGAAAAAAATGTAAATTAAATAAAATTAAAAATAACGATAATTGAAGTGTGAATGTGTGTAAGAATGTAGTATATCTCTATGTAACACCAAATTCTCACACCGCCAATTTTCTTATCTATCTAGTCAGCTTTGCAAGAAACTTAATAGGATTCTTAATATATATCCTAAGCTATCATTCATTAACCTACGAACAAACTGAATTGCTAGTTCTTAATTTTCACTTACACTATTTTACACTTACCTCCCCTCCAGTCCATCCCTTCCTAAGACTATCATTCTGGTGTGTACAAATGTCTCGTCCATGTAAACCTTTATCTTTAGTTTAGTAATAAGTCTTAGCTTTTTGTTTTTCTTCATAATGTGATTCGGTTTCAATTTATAAGTTACTATTTCATTAAATTATTGGAAGAGCATTTGAATTTTTGAAGAATTACTTAGTCTATCACAAAAAACAGCTAATTTTCTGTTGCATTGTCGTCAAGAATTTTGATAAATGTTTATAATTTGAATTTTAGGAACAGCCATTGATTTTCATTATAAATATTTAAGATATAATTGTGTTTAATGTAAACAAATGCCAATAAATATTGAGAATTGTGTTCTTTCAGGCAGGGATGAGAGACACATAATCCACTCGGCCAAAACATCCGTATATATCACAGGAATTTTATTGTAAACTGTTTACAGCTCGTCGGAGCGCCGTGTGGTCATCATGGGCAATACACCTTCTACAAGGCACTGAGGTTGACTGGCTCCTTGGAGAGGATTATCGCAATTGGAGATTTCTTCTTCGTCAGGATATGGCAGGACTCGGAACTGGTTTCCATAGGTGGGACTTAACATAATTAAAGCTAAATACATCAGTTTCAATGGTATTATTAATAATTCAGGAACAAAAAAAAGGTTGTATATTGCAATGGTACAAAAGTTTACCACCATTGTACCGTTGCCGAGTGATTATGTAGAAAAAAAATACTTAAAAATCAATTAAAAACAATTTTTTAAAGTTTTTAAACCATTTATTGTAATTAATAACTAGATGACCCGGTGAACTTCGTATCGCCTACATATATTTGTGTCAAATCTTAATACATTGTAACAGACCTAAGAGGTCGGACCTCAAACAGCTATTAAAGACAAATTTTTGTTGGTTAATAAATATTTCACATGCCCCGGGAACAAAGTCGTAAACTATTACGACTGTTTTAATGTTTTCTCATTTTTGACTTCATTTCTATAAGAAATTTTGCAATTGTTTATGATAAAAATACACGAACATATCTCTATTCCACGGAAATGATTTTCTTCCCAACTTTTACCTACCCCGAAATAGATCGCATCATAGATTGTAACTCTACCTAATAATCATAAAAGTTAATGCGACAGTTTAAAAACAAATAGAGAGTTACAATATATCTCCGTTTCACCAAGGTCATAATATTTCCGCGAAAGGAATGGATAAATGATTACGTACTAGACATTCGTCAAAATTACCGTCGTAATGTACGGTTAGTGTGTCGTCAGTAATTACGTTTAAACAGTGAAACAATCATAACCGCCTTTGCTCTATATTATACTTAGATAAATTACTGTAATGTACATTTAATTATTCTTTAACTATTTAAATTAAATAAATAACAATCGTCGAATAGGAAAAAAATAAGCTTTCATTCCATCAATTGTATATGTAATGTACTTCTAGTAATAGCTTATAACTATAGTTTACGCTCTTCCGAAAACTATATCCATGAAATCCCATCTTTCTTTCTTGGCGATTCCTTTAAGGTCTCCGCAGTTAGGCTATGGAATTCACTTCCCGTCCCTATTCGCTTAGCTCCTTCTTTATCTTCCTTTAAATTTCTTCTGTACAAACATTACCTGTCCACATCGTATCCCGAACTTTCTTACTAACTACTAACTGACGTGAGACTTATCTTAAATTATCGTGAATAAATTCTTTTCCTTTTTCATGTATCTTTTTTTTAGTTTTAGTTTGTTTATTTGTTTTTGTTCCTGTTTAGTTTTGTCTCGACAACTGCGTAATATGTATTTTTGCACTTCTTGCCTACCTTATCCAATTTAATACATTTTTATCCTCACAGTGGTTGCCTGGAAGAGATCGCTCGAAAGCGATAAGGCCGCCAGTTGCTCTCCTTATAACTTAATTATGCTCAATTTTTATATTGTAATGCAACGAAGTGTTAATAAATAAAATAATATCATTACCATATTTTCATTCGACTTTGTTCCCCCAGGCAAGTGATTGTTTCTTATTCCTTAAAAGGCATCAAATAGCAAGCAACAGTTTTTATTGGAAAGTTTAATTGCCATTATTAGTATTTTTCTATACTTATTACAAATGTTTCCCACCGTTAATACCTTCCTTGTATTTCCACAAATACCTCAAGATCATAATTAACCAAATCGGTCCAGCCATCCCCGAGTTTTATAGAACAAACGGGCAGGAGGCTCACCTGATGTTAAGTGTCGCTGACCTCGTGTTGCCGGAATTTTAATAATTACTCCTAAGTCGAATTGGTTCGGAAATACTGAGTGAGAAGCTGGTTCTATATAATGGTGGTGCGTGATCAATCTCTCTTAAAACACTGAACGATTGTGAAATTTTTACATAAATTAGACAAAGCGTTTTTTTCAATAGAATTGTTGACCTGAAAGGATATCTCTGCTCAGCTCGGGCAGCTGCTTTGACGAGCGTAGCTCAGCAGGAAAGGGGTTTTTTCCTAATAGCGCAAAGGTATCTCCTGCGAGACTCGGTCCTCTGATATGAGCTTAGGCCACTGATATGAGCGAAGAACGTAGTATGGGATTCTGATGAAGGCGGTTTTTAACTCAAGTCCGAATTGGCCTTAATAATAATAAATTGGTACATTCAGTTTGATTTATTATAAGGAAACCACACTATATAAAAATAGGCATTCAACAGTTGCCTTGAGAGCGGCTTTTAAGTTGTGTTTGGGCCTTCTACGGGCCCCTGTTGAGGGATGCTCGTGCGCATGTGCCACAGCAAGTTTTATGTTCAATTCCCTACACCGACTCGACCACCCCACTTCGGGCGGATGTCCCACGTAAATTTGTAACAGAACCTCTCAAATGAGGGACAATGGCCCATGCTTACGTTAAGATTCTTAAGAATATATGTATTATTTAATAAAAATGTATTTAAGTGTAGGTGTATCTCAAAAACAATTGATATATCTTAATTTTTCTAGGAGAACTTCAACTCTTATGGACAGACCGCGTGTCCGACCAGACCCTGGTCTCCTTGAGGCTGTACTTCCTGCCGGAGAACACCCCTGATGGACGAGGTCAACAGGGCCAGGTTCGTTTAAATTACTAAACTAGTTTAATAATTTACTAAATATATAGACAATGAATTTTTATGACATAATACGCCAAAAATCTATTATTCCGTATCACACAAATTCAGTTTGAAATATTCTTAACCTATATAGTAATAATAATAATAAAAAATCGATAAATAGAAAATTAAAACAAATTGAAAAAGTTTGGTCCCTGTACTAGTCCTTTAAGGACGTTGAGGAAAGCACCAGCTCTGGTCACTAGTAGTACCAACTAACTTAAATCTTTAATAAGTGCATATGGACTTGAATCCCAATACCCAGAAGGGAACAAGATCAATGTTGGACGAACCACGGCATTGGCCGTTTTATGAACTGTGTACTACACATTTATTGATATCTAGTCAGTTGTCATTGTCAAAATCTTTTTATATTCCGGTTGGTATTCTATGGACTTACTTCTATTTCTTCTATAATATTAATTATAATTATATGACGAGTTGCTGCGATTCATAATCGGATTTGATTTAAAAGAAAATATTTTATAATATATTTATCAAACTAAACATTCTATAAGTTTTGAAGTAGTTTAATATTGTTAGGCAGAAATTACAATGTCAAACAGCCATTCATCTATAGTAATTTGATTTTGATCAACTTTAAAAACTAAATTAGTCCAATAAACTACTCTCATCTCTTTCTAAAAAATGAAGTTTACGCTATAATGAAAAGAGACAAATCTATGATTTGTATTTAAAGTTCTAAAATGTTACTAGAAACACATAAAATTATGCTAAACACTATAAGAGATTAATAAGTACTAAACATACAACAGGCTTCAAATGAGTAAGAATAATGATTACTAACAATAACTTACCATTCAGTGAACATAGGATTACAATAGACAAAAATTTTAAATAAACCGAAAATCTCGTCTCTCTCTAACGTATAGCGCTGTCTCGTTCTAATCCCTATTCCGTAACGCCAACTATTTCATGGATGAAATTATTGCCGTTTTGGTATGTACTATGAGATGTAGCGATTCTCTAAGAGTGTTTCTAATCAATCCAATTAATTATTCTAAGTTTATAATTAGTCTGAGAATGTTGAACTACACAAGTAAAAACTATAATTTTAATCGCATTACGAAATCAAAGAATTGTGTTTGAAATCCTTTGTGTATTTGATTTTAAAATTGGCGCCTTTGCGTCGTCAAGATGGCGTCTGATTTTTTCCGCATGAAACCTTTATTATTAATGTTCTATATTTATTTATTACTGTGAGGTTTTGGACTTAAAAAATTGCCACTTTGTTTGTACTTAAAGGGGTTCCCAAATCTAACACATTGTAATGCATATGTACTTAAAATAAATAAACACATTTTTTTATTTTTTGTCAAAATATATTACGATATTTTCACCACACGACTTTACTATCGAACGCCTAACCACTACCACTAGTATATGTAAATTACTGTCAACCACTGCGCAGCAGGGAGTCTACTACCTGCCAAATTAAAAAAAATATCAAAAATAGAACAAACTTATTTTGACTCGCACCACAATCAGTCCTAACTGGCACGGTCAAGGTAAAACAGACCTTAACTTTAACGAATAACGGCGATATCTACATAACGCTGCGTCAGAGTAATTTTCTAGTACGTTATGGGATTTCGTACTTGGATTTACAATTTTGATACTTTGATGACAATGGTAAATGAGTAATAAGTAATATAATAAATATTAGTTCCATATTAGGAACAGTCTACTATGTTATTTAATATATACAGAATTCTTATCAGCTCTTTAAAAGTGTTTATAAACGAACGTGTTCGAATGCAACTTTGTTCATATAAAACTTACCTGTTACTAGAGACGAAAGATTCATATAAAGTTAACTTACTCTATCTCTTTTCATCGCAGCGTAAATACAGTTTGTTAGAAAGAGACAAAATATTATTTTATTCATAAGACTTCAATTATCGATGGCATTTAAGTCTGTCTCTTGCTATGTCAGCGTAAATGCAATTTGAAAGAAAGAGATGAAAGAAATCTTATGGCTAAGGATGTTAGTCAGGTCAGTATCAAAACGTAACTTATCTGTATGACAAAAAGTATTTGTTTTGACATTAGAGAGTCATACTTAGGCCCATATCCTGTCTATCTGGGATATATAGGATATATATAAATTACAATCTCGATGTGAGTGCTGTCAGATATGTCAAACTTAATAGATGGTTTGACAGCTCTTAAAACTAGATTTATGATTAAAGTTCTGGATTAAATTACGGGCCTTTAGCTAAGTTGACTCTTAAACCACTTAGTTATTATTAATAAATGTTACGTAATACTAAATTATAATTACTGCTCACAACTGCTTAAGCGCAGTATACAATGCCACGTCGCGTTGACTACATGAGGATTTTAACAGAGCCGTCCATAGAGTAGCTTTCGCACTAATTTTTTTTCTGCCAATATCAAAATGTCGATGTTTATTCTTAAATGACATAACATGTCATTTATTATCATATCAGTCGTATTCAAACTAATAATTTTAAAAATCTTTAAATAGAAAAATCTGATGTAGATCCATTCCAAACATTAAATAATAAGCATGGAAGACTTCCAGCCATCAAGGTAATGAGTCGCTTAAAACCGTTTCGTACGAATTGAAGACTCAACTCCCAGTGGCGATGTTCCCTGGGAGATACGACCTCCAGTTGTTGAAAGAGAATACTCCTTCCTCTAGGGCATCCAGTAAAATGCTTGGCCATAGGCTTCGATGACCGGTCGTTTGCCTTCTTCTATAAAAAAAAACTTCAGAATGTGGCGGAAATAGATTTTAAGCCGCCTTGTCTGCCCATCACCTATGTTTTGGCTTATAATTTCCTTTATTAAATTAATTCACGCACTTAGAAAGAATTGGTGCACACGCATTTAAATACACGACCTCACGGTAGAAAAGAAGCTTATTGTGAATGGAAGTAAAACGAAAAAGGTACTAAAGTCAAAAGGGAAAATAACTCTTTCGTCTCTTTCTGTCAAATTGACTTTACGCTGTGATGAAAAGGGACAGAGTTAAATTCAATTTGTTGAACTGGATCAGTTTAATTGAACTCTTTTCACTACAATACTCTTTCGTCTCTTTCCGTCAAATTGTATTTACGTTGCGATGAAAAGAGACGCAACTCTAATAGACTTTAAAAAAAATATAATTCTTGTCCCATTTATTTCGGATCTAGGCATTCAGCTATCTTATCGTGGGTTCACTCTCCGTAAATAACTGATAACCGTACAGGTACAGTCGTGGACACAACTCAATATATATTTAGTCAGTATATTTATTGAATTTCTATTTATAAAATATTTTTCCTTTTGGATTTAAAACTTTGGGCTTCAGCGTGCGACTATCATCCCTGAGGTCTTAGGTTTGAATGGTTGTGCATCAATGGACTTTCTATGTGCGCATTTAACGTTCGTTTATGAAGGAAAATGTTACGAGACTGGCTTGCCTTACAGAAATTTGAGACCCAGATCTCTAATGTTTGTACCGCCACAGATTTTTTGATGTTCCACTTCCCCTTCGTTTTTTTGGTATTAAGGTGCCTGGAAGATACCGCTTGTTAGCGACAATTTAAGTAAAGTTACATAAATCATTATGTATGCAGCGGGCTTACTTAACTTAAGTATTTATGCAAAAAAATCCTTGGAAACATATTGTCTTATGATTACTATATGTTTTTATGTATATGCTAATTATTGATTATTTTCCGTGTTTAAAGATACTTAGGTTCATTGTTGTAGAATATTTCATTTAATTCGGCTTATTTACGGTTAGTATTTGTTATGACCCTTTTTTGCTTGCAACACTGTGACGTCATTATAAATTCAACTTCAGATATTTAAAAAATTATATAGTTTTTTGTAAATATAGACCATAGCAAATGAGAATTATATTATTCACAATATAATTGTGTAATACAAAAAAAATTAAACTTGTATATATATAATATTCAATAAATTGTACTTAACTCTGTCGCTATTCATCGCAGCGTAAATGTAATTTGATAGAAAGAGACAAAACAGTGCACAGATTTTACACATATTCAATGACTCTTTGATTTAGTTTGATTGGTTCCTTTTTATTGACAAGATATTTACGCAATTGAATTGTATATTCAAGTTTGATACGATTAACATTACTATAACATTCATTTATATGATAAAATGCAATATAACTACTATACTATAAACATTAATTGTATGAATATTTGTTATTGTAGAACTTATAAATAAATATTTTGTTTTAGTTATTATTATTAATTTAGTTATTTTTTATTTTGTGGTTGCTTGGTAAATTTTTTCCCCTGTTAGCTTGCTTATATAATCGTTGTGTATGTGTGTAACATTTGTGTAAACAATTTTTGTACGTAATTTTCGACGCCACTGTACACAAGTAATAATAGTTACAAACGAAAAGTACCTTTAACGTTCGTGTAGATAAAATTTCGTCAGTAGGTATTAAAATAGTTGGCTGGCTGGCTGGCGGCATGGATGGCTGCAGCAGGCCCACCTCTACTCTGTCGCTCCAGTGGTACCTTGGCCCATGCGCTCAAGGTGCCCTGAATAACAAATAGTTTTGTTGTATTTATTGCTAGAATGTGTGAAAAAAGAATTGCTTTGTCAGCTCTTGATACTAGATTTAACTTTACCCATGTAGCTGATGACATATGATACTATATATATATATATATATAGACCTAATAAATATATATATATATATTAGGTCTTTATATAATGATATTGGCGTTTTGAACAGAGGAACAAAAAGTATTTTTTTAAACATAATATATTTAATTAATCGAAGTATGTACCATTGCTATCTATGTACTTTTGTCATCTTATAGGTAGAATCCCTTTACTAAAAAAACGTTTCGGACGAGAATCAATAAAATCTTTGAAGGTGGTTTCGACACTCCATCAGAGAGAGAAATGATAATCTGTTAGAGCAAGGTCCGGGGAGTACAGTGGATGTCTTAGACAATTGAAGCTCCTCTAATATGGTAGCAATCTGTTGTGTGGTCTAGCGTTGTCGTGAAGCAACGGTGGCCTGGCTATTAACCAGCGTTGGTTGTTTAGCAGATGTTTTTTATCATGCTCTGCAGTTGCTGACAATAGACATACGTCTGGCCAAATTTAAGAAAGTTATATATATATATGAGACGTAGATATATAAATAATTACGTGTTTGTGTGTTGTTTTTCCTCAAAATAAAATAATTTAAACCTGGTTTCGCGATAAAATGTCTGATTTGATTGATAATTGTGATAATAAGACGACTTAGTTGTTAAAAACATTGATAAAACAGTATCGTAAATAGTTATTGAATTTGCTCGCAGCGTAAATGATTTATTTTTCATAAATGTAAATAAATGGTAAATAAAAAATAAATGATAAATTTCAGTCAATTTACATAAAACCTTAAACAATTATATACCTAAACCTTTCTTAGAAATCAGACTATTTGTTCGTCAAAACTATCTTAAAATTCGTCCAGTAGTTTTTGAGTAAATCGGGTTCGTGTCAGACGTGGGCATTCGCACGAATAAAGCGACCCGTATTGTATTAAGATTTTTTTCATTAATGAGCGCTGCCAAATTTTTCCTGGAGAAATGGTTTGACGGCTATTGAAACTAGATTTGTTTGACGATCTTGAATACGACTATACTGATGATCCGACACTAATTTTTAGTAAAACATTTATAATAAAGCGACTCCATTTTATTATTGTTCTGTTCAGTAATTATTTATGAACATAGCACAGGGCTGCCAATTCACTACAGGGTTGTCAGTTTAGCAAATTTATTTTAGTATTTGTAAAACAATACTATTGTCAATAATAATTCAATATCGCCTTGGTCATATCAAGTTTGTTAATGTTGAACATAGATGGCGCATTTATCAATTATTAATATAAAATAAATTCAGTAGACATTTTTCATAGATCGTTTCTTTTATTTAAAACACATACATAACATACACACATACACACTATATACTGCTGATTCAATTTTATTTATCAAATAGAAAATTTATTGATATATCGTTTGCATTTAAGATATTTACCAATCAGGTTGATTGGTTATTTCTATAGATTTTTTTTTCATATCTCATCGTGATTAATTAACAGTGATAATAGACAACATATATCTTTCATCAAGATTTTTGCTTTTGTTTTATACGAGCATGTAAATTAGTTTATATTGAATATACTGAAACTCTCCTAGGAATCAGATAAGTGAAAACTGTATAAAAATCCGTTCAGAATAACGCGTTTATAAATAAATGCGTAGCACTTCAGATATTGTCTCAATAATGTTCAAAATAAAATGTAGAGTTTGACACCTGTCACACGTTTATCGAACAAACTTTCAAACAAAAAAAAATGTTTTTGATATAGTTTGTATATTCAGATTTTATGACTAATTTATGGTTGACATCGAATGGGACATGACGTCACCAATATGGTCAACTATGGTTATAGTGATATTTGTTAATATGTTTTGTCTTTCTCGCTTTCGTATAAATGAGCGGGACAAAACACAACGTTTAATGTAGATGCAAAAATTTAATTTTACTTCAAAAAGGAATATTTTAGTAAATTTGTCAGCTGCCTGCAAATTCCTTTATATTACTAACCGATATACGTTTACACGTTTACGTTGATACTAAACTGATTTTGCAAAGAGTCATTAACTATTTTACGCGCTATATTTTTATAACAAAATTAAAACATCATTATTAAATGTCAAACAATAGAAGTTCCTAATTCAAATGTATTGATAGATTAGCTACAATATTAGATTATAATCTGCTGAACAAAACGTCACCGAGCCAACCCTACCAAAGCTAAATTTATATCAAACAAATTGCGACTTTATCGCCCTGTCATAAAGTTCGAATTTCAAATTCACATTTTACAGATTCAACTCACGCTCGACCTGCGAGATTATTCCATTTTTGAAATGTTCTAAATTTTGGTGTGTTTAAATTAAATTCAACTTTATACCAATGTATTATAGTCTGATATCGATTGAGTAGTGGTTCAATGTGTGCGTGACCATAAAATTTGTGCTGTGTGCGTATATTAAAGGTTGGTTGCGTGCTTGGAACAGGATTGCAACTTTTTAAATGAAATATTATTTTACTTAATCTTATATAATTAATGTTTTTGTTAAATTAATGTGTAGAGGGGCTATATTAGTAGATTTTTATTTAATAATGAGCTTATTGAAGTCCCTGAAACTAAGCAAACAAACTAGTAGGTCAAGTCGATTTTTTTTTATTTGTTGGAAAGAGATCCCAAGTCCTTTATTTTATAATCAACTTTTAAGCCTCAACTGAATTATATTAATTTTATTATAAATATATCATAGTAATATATAAAGCGTTAAATAAAAAAAGTCAGATAAATGTATTTACCATGAAATTACAGGTATTAAATAGAAATTTACCGTTGTATATACCGATTCTTAAAAAGCCGGCGACGCACTCGCTTTCAACAGTGTGCGGCAATATGCTAACAACAGACGAGTCTCATGTGTTGTGTTCTATAAAAATATGTAGATTTCTATAATCTATAGGTTGCGAGTTGCAACTTTTTTCCCTGGCGGCGCATAAATATCAACAATGGAAGGTAATTTCTTCGAACACTAGATATGCACCTGGCTTTTCTTATATAAGTGTATTCTCAATTTTCAGAAAATAATTGACGCTATTTAAGCGCGAAATCGGAAGACGCCATTTTGTCTCGTGTCAATTGTCAATATAGGCTATATTTATTTCCCAAATATTTAAAACAAATATGTACCTACAAATTACGGCCACAATGACGATGACGTCACACTTTAGAACTAAGTATTTTCTGCTGTGCATATACATATTATTAACTTCCTCGACCTTAGACCCAGTCACGGCTGCCAGCTACTAGTAGATCCACTGTCTCCTTGTGCGCTGCAGACCCTATCTAAGGCTAAATAACCCTCCCCCATACTGGCCCATACTGGCCGAAGGGGGCATATGCCCCGTCATACCCCTCGCGAAGGAGGGTGCAATAGATGACTCTAGCGCCAGTCAGTGGTGAGACTGCGGATCCCTTTAGAACCACTCCGCAGCTGGAATATACTAGTGTTACCATAAGTAGCTTACAAATGATGTATGTATGTTTCATAGACAATTTTCAAAATAAATAAACAAAATAAACAGTTTTATCCATCCACTAAAAAGCGTGTATCTCAAAAACCACTTAACCGAATTCGATGAAACTTTAACGTCATTTATTTGAAAATTTTATATTATTGAAGTCAGTTTAGTTAAATAATACACATTAAATATAAAGAGACTTAATAATAATGAAAATAATTACACATAATATGTAAAAATTTGCAGTCCACGTCATGTTGCGTTGTGGTATGTATTGAGGTATGTTGCTTACACAAATCTCCTATAACATTTTGACAATTGACACAAGACTAAATCGCGTCTTCCATTTCGTGCCTTTTTGTATGTCATTGGAATTTTTATTAAACAAAGGCCGTTTTATTAATTAATTAATAATGACAAATTAAACGCTCCTAGCGTTACTTACACAATATTGCTTCAATGTTTTTAACTACCAATAATTAAAAAAAGCAAATAAAAAAATATAACAGTTGCATACATCAGAGCGACAACCCTTCTATAACGAGGGGGACGGAATTAAGCGTGCGAGGGAGACAGATATAATCTTTGCGCTAAAAAGGGATGGAGCTGATTTTATTGCTATATTTAAAAATGTTGCGGATTTTTTAAAATTTCTTCTATAGGAGTGTAATTTGTGGATAATGATATATTTTGCCCTAAGCCGTAAATGAAAAACGTCTCCCCAAACCTTATTAACGAATTGTACTCTTCTAAAGTATTATCTATGTCTTATGTTTTGACGCTGTGGTGACACTGGGATAGAGTATAATATTTAAGATAGATAATATGTTCAATACATATGAAGACGCGTGTGAACATTAAAATTGTCAATTTATATTAGTGTAAACATTTGCACCATTTCCGGTTCGTGTGTCAAAGTCAAAATTGAAAATTGTCATCGTTCTTTGGACTGACACTGATTTAGTGCAAACATTGACAGATGGCTTACTTTTGACTTAATGTCCTATAACCCCTAGATGGGACAGAGGGCGTCCACAGTGAGTCTCCATCGCGTTCGGTCTTGAGCCTCGTGTTCCACCTACCTCCAAATCTTTCCGGCTCTCATGGCTTCATCTGCAACTATACGACACCAGGTTTCCTTGCGGATTCTTATCAAGAGCCTGCTTGGGGATGTGGTTGGAATCTCTTGGGAGTGTATGACCTATCCATTTCCACTTGCGTCGCTTGATCTGCTGGCTGCAGACAGTTGACAGATATCTTTACGTGAGTTTGAGTTTCGTTTGTATATAAAATTGAATTAATTTAAACAAAAATGAAAATTAGTCATGAATATTGAAAAAATAATAATTATATACCGACTCATTGTTTTTTCCGTTCCGTTGTAAAAAATGAGCGCACACTCAGGCATTCAGGGCTGTCAATGCAATAAAATAATAAATAAAAAATCGATATTTCTAATCTATTTATAATCTATGAAATAATATCCCTACAATGTCTTTATACATCTCATTAGTCTGTATTCGTCTATCAAGCACTTTAAGTGAGCTTCGTGCTCTTTTGGACTACAAAAAGCTATTGTTGAGGCGCAGCAGCCTTTTGGGGAATGGTCTGCCTTTTAATAAACAATAAATTTAATAAAATTAAGGTGTAACGGACTTACTACTGAACGAGAGAGAGAGATCTTTTCCACACAACCAAGGTGTATTAAATTGCTTATTTAAATGTACAGCATTTGGGATCTATTAGCCTTGATTGTTAAGTAGTTTTCGCACATTGTGCCCTCATTCATATCCACAGGCTACAGGTGCCGCACCATGACCTGGAGCCTAGCCCAATGAATAACGTTCCACTAATTCAACTTTTCCCCTACGGTATAAATGGATTCGGATTAGGCTAAAAAGACCGCCTTCAGGGGGGAAGTACTTCGCTCCTCCAGAGAGCTTCTGTCTTACCATTCAGGCGATTGACCACCCTGCGACGGCCCAAGCTGTGGTCCGACTTTCATGACACGCCCTTGCGCTTGCCGCGAGACCAACACTAGATAAAAAATTAAGTTATTTCGCTCGACTATATATTAAAGTTAGGATTATATAAGTACTTCCAGAATTTTCACGTTATATGTTTCATAAAAAAATATATTTTATTAACAATGTAAGTTTTGGACAGCCCTGTGCCCTCGAGTTTCGCTTTACTTAGCATGCTCTGTGGCAATATCGGTGCAACTGAATATTTTTGTTTTGTTTTTATTTTATTGTTAATAATTTAAATAAATTTTTGAGTGTTTTTATGTTCTCAGAGTATGTTGGTAAAGTTTATTCGACGGGTAACGAACGGCTAAGTAAACATATTATTTTCGTTTTTAAATACCATTTCTATTAAATGTTGTTTCTTCATATTGCCTACGATCTTGCCGTAATGATAAACAATACTTTGATTTGCATAGTCTAATTGATATTTATACATAAATACCACGAAGACGATCTTTAAAACATATAAAAACATTTTGCAATACCCTTCACACAATTAAACCTTGTTATATAACTAATAATATAAAATTTATGAAGAATAAAACTCAGTGGCGCAGTTTCCCGCTGCGTCCAATAATGTTTCGTAAGCAAAATTGTGTAGCGCGACCAGCAAGACTTGATAGTTTTTTTTAGTGTTCTAACCCCGATTTTTATGTCGACTATTGTATTTGTTAAATAGATTTATATTTAAATCATAAATGGGGCTTGGGGCGACCATCTTTGTGTTTTATTGTTTAACGGAAATTAAAACTGAATAAATTAATTAAAAAATATAAAATCTTTAATTAAATAAATATGTATAAAGGTCGTTCACCTTGAGTACTTGCGTGACAACATTATCATTAAAATATGGCTTTTCCTACTGGCTCAGTGGTTATGAGCTAAGAGGTACTGGATTCATTTACATAACTACTTTAACCGATTTCAAAAGGACCGGTGTCTCCAAATGTCCAAGACTATTCCTCTTCAAAGTTGAACGCTGTCAAAATTTCATCAAAATCGGTTGAGCCTTTTTCATTTATATAGGGACGCCCCCGTTTTAGTGGGTATGTTACTGGCCTATAAGGTCGACACATTTGGACCGTATTGTTGAGTGTCTTTATACATACAAATATATAAATTAGTAAACTTTTTGTTGATATCTCTGGATCTACTGAATCGATTTCGAAAATTCTTTCACCAATACAAAGCCAAGTTATTTCTGAATAACGGAAATGAAAACTTTTTTTACAAACGCAGTCTTAAAGAGAGATTTTAAAAAAGAAAGTAGAGTTTGATAATGCGTACAAAAGATCTATATTATATACAAATAAAATGTATCGTCTCATATGAATGTAATTTACTCGAATACTAGCGAACGGATTTTTATATAGTTTACACAAATAGATAGCCTGATACCTAAGGAAGGTTTCGATATATAGTATATATATATAGTTTAGTATTTTATCTAATTTTACTGTAATATAACTATTATTGAAACATCTTAACAATTGGCGAAATACAAGAAACTAATATTGGAATATTTATCGCTTAACGTGTCGTTAATCAAACGATTCGTAACTTTTAGATATATATAGGGTCTATGTTAAGGATAAAAAAATTACATCAATGGCGCTACAACCTTTTTAGGTCTGGGCCTCAGATTTCTGTATCTGTTTCATGATCATTTGTTAATGGAATAGGCAAGTAGGTGATCAGCCTTCTGTGTCTGACGCACACCATCGACTTTTTGGGTCTAAGGCAAGCCGGTTTCCTCACGATGTTTTACTTCACCGTTTTAGCTATTGTTAAATGCGCACATAGAAAGAAAATCCATTGGTGCACAGCCGGGGATCGAACCTACGACCTCAGAGATGAGAGACCTCTGGGTTGCAAAAAAATTAAATTTTCGAGAATATCGTTTCATACAAACAAAACATACTCAAAAACCTATTACTATTTCCATTATAGAAAAAATATGTAACCCCTTTTTGGCAGTCGGTTAACACACACAAGGATCGTCACATTTAACTCGCGTTATCGATTCCCTACTAATAATAGAAGTGTATTAATTCTCCGTCCAAGTCATGAGAGGAGCGACTTTGAATTTTTTGACAGATTTTTTATTTTAAATATAAAGTATAATCTATATCGGTATTTCAGATAATGTAACATATACAAGAAGAAATATGTAACAGATTTAGATGAACTTTAATATAGTTTTTTTTTTATGTAGCAATCGGGCAGGAGGCTCACCTGATGTTAAGTAATAGTAAGTAAGTAACCGCCCATAAATCATCTCAATGCCAAAACGCGCGAGTACGCTGCCGGCCTAAATTTTAAACAATGTCAATCTAACGTGTAGCTTAAATGACTGACTGTTGAATAATTATGGTTGCCTGGAAGAGATCGCTTAATAAAGCCGTTACGGAATGTATTTTGTATGTTTAGTGTGGATATTATTTTTTTAATTTGTATCAAAATCTTAAATGGCCGATATGGACAATATGAGTGGATGCGTTGCCGGCTTTTAAAGGTCGTATCTTCCAGGAAAAGCTATATTTATTCTAAATACAGCATATAATAATTAAAACCACATGGAGGTCTTTCAATGTAAAACTTAAAAGCCGGCAACGCATCCACTAATACTGTCCACAGCTTTTAAGCTATACAAGTAACATTCACATAAAGTTCAAAATCGCTGCCGCTTATGACTCAATCGCAATCCGGTTTAAAGCAGTATGAACAGGATTAATGCCCGCCCAGTTGATTTAACTGGGCTCAATATTTGGAGTTTACGTTTTAAACAAAAGTGAGTTTGACAAGGTTCCATAAATGTATTACGCTAATTTAACTAAATAATTAGTATTTAGATTAATTTTGTTAATTATATAGTATTTATTTATCTCTAAAATATAACTATACAGTATTTACTATATATATTGAAAAAGTGTGGTCCCTGTGCTGTACCCTTCGGCAGCATTTCATCTCTGTATTGCTATACTTATTCGTTTAAGAAAGCACCAGCTCACCACTAGTACCAGAAAACTTTAATCTTTAATAAGCGCCTTGCACTTGAACCCCACAGTTTCTTCAAATGGAACAAAATCAAAACTAAAGCAATTTAAAAATGCTCCCTGTGGCATACCCGTTAATGCTGGCATTTACTCGCTGTATTGCGATGTTTATTTGTTGAAAGCACCTCTGGGGTCAGAAATAGTAGGCGTCAACTTAAAATTGAGATCAAATACTCAATTTTATCAAATCAATAATTTTGTCGCACGCCATCTTGTCTATGTCCCGCAGTTTCAAATATTAAATCTACTAAGAGTAGTGTTGCCATGACTTAAGCGTTCGAGTGGCTGTCCTACGGAGTTTCTATGAGCGCAAATCATCTTGAGGGCTTTAGACCGAAAGAGTCGATGCGTGTCAAACAGGAGGCTGATGAACTTGCCTGTTAGGTTGACATTGAAAAATAGATACAGATATCTGAGACCTTAATACGCTGTAGCGATACGGAATTTTTTATCTACTAAACGTTAAATGACGTGAAAAATTAATTCAAATGGCAAATGTTTGAAAATTTGAAAATTTTCCTACAGATCATGAATAATTTTGCTTAATAATTGAACACGGCCTCTTAAATCTAAGAGCTTAGGTCCATCATGAGAACACACCAACACAGCCGAATTAGGTATTACTTAGTTAAAGGAATATAACATTGTTTTTGCTTATTTTCTTTCGTAAAGGTTTGAACTGTTTTGTGTTACATCTTTAGTATTGTTTTTGTTATATATTATGTTAGATGTTACATTGAGTGCTGTCATATCTTCATACATAATGGTCTTGATGTTAGGTTTAAGCGTGGCCTAGACACATTAAAAAAGTGAAAAAAAGTCTCTCTAAACAAACCCTTCACAATCTCTAGTCAATAACAAAAAATAGCGATTTCCTAATCTACGAAATTCTACGTTATTAATAAGCTAAGTAAACAATGTTTTGAATCTTATTGTAATGGCATAAGGTTGAATTCGTTGTGGATATTTGCGAATGGACTTCGGACGTTTTATGTGAAAACTTTAAACTGTGTACTGCGATAGAACGCCTTTGATATATTAATTAAATAGTTATTACTGTTAGAGCTAAATTGGCATACCTGAGGTCTTAGGTTCGAATGCACTATTTGCGCATTTATCAGTCGCTAGTACGACGGAAAAATCGTGAGTTAACCGGCTTTAGGCCCAAAACGACGTGTGACAAGCGCGGGAGGCTGATGAACTTGTCTATTAGATTGACATATCATGAAACAGATACAAAAATCTGAGGCCCAGACGTAAAAAGGTTGTAGCGCCACTAATTTGTTTCTATTTCCTAATCTAGTTTATTTTTACTGTATTATTTATTTTCTCTTTTGCAATGTTTCACACATGTACACATTCATGTGTTTAGTATTCTCTGTAAGTATGTATATGTTTCGTTAGTTTGCGCTTTAAAATAAATATTAATCAAAATACCTAACTACGTTGCAATAAAATACGAATCGTATTCTTTACTACTGTTGATTACGATATAAAATGATGATGATGTCAAAACAAGTGTATTCTTATCTTCGAAAGAATGTTACGTTAATGCGACAAGGTTCCATCGTATTATCGATTTGCAATACGAAATTTTCAATTTTTTTTTCATAATAATTTTGGACTAAACAATATTAATGATAAGATATCGTATCATTAGATAATATATAATGGTTTTTTTGTGTGTATAAACAAAGTTTTAATAATCTCTATCAATTCTTTAAAGGCCGGCAACGCACTATGAATTCTTAAAAAGCCGGCATCGCACTAACAATTCTTCAAAATCCGTCAACGTTCTTTTCAATTCTTAAAAGGCCGACAACGCCTTACCAATCCTTACGTCAGTGGCATCTGGCATAAATGTAGATTTCAAAATCCGTGATCATTGTTTGTATGAAGAATCTATGAACAAACATTTGGTTGTCTGTAAAGTCGGTTTACGTGATAACGTCGTAAGAAAATATTGGAGAAAAATTGCATATTTTCAAATAATCATTTTCATTTAGCAAGGAAGTAGTTAAATAAAGAAATAAAAATAATAATCAAAGAGTAAATATATGAGATTATATCGCTAATCAAGTTCTTAAAATACAAAATTTTCGGAACTGAGTCCGCTCCGTTTCTATGAGATATTATAGAACTCTTGTTCTATACTCTCTTCTTCTGTGTTGTTGGTTTTGGAAACGAATTAAAAAGTCATTTTTGTAATGTAAACTGTAACTCGATTTATCGATCCACGCTACAGAAGTGAAGGAACACAGCTAGAACTGCTTCGTGTAGTCTGATTTTAAAAACATCGAAAAGTTAAAAAAAACTAACAAAATTATCGAAAAATTATTAAATATCAAAATGTCCCGATCGTAGTAGTCGACCCAACTCTCATCTTTCACTGCTTAGCAGGGACGGACTCGATATTATATTTCAAATTATTAATAACATAATTACGGTTATCTGAACCTGGCTCAATCTGTTTACATTTTATTTTATTTGTTTATGATATGATTTAGATGATATTTTTATATTTATTAGATTATATTTTTTTATTGTTAAGTCCTTTGTCCCCCAAGTGGGGCAAAGGGCAGCGAAGAAAACCGGCCTGGTCGGTCCTGGGTAGCTCTTCACTCCACGTCATTCCAACTTCCCTCGCCTTTGCAATGATTGCATTGGCAGTTCTGTTTTGTGTGGCAACATTGCCTTTTGCCTTCAGGGTTCCAGTTGAGGGCGCGCTTGGTAATGTGACTTGGATTCCTCCGGAGCGGTGGCCCACCTATTTTGACTTGGCAATTGCATAACACAAATAAACACACACCTTTTAAAATTTACTATCTCTATCATATATAAAATTGTTCTATTTATCTATTGCTATGTAAAAGTATTTATATGTAACCGCGGTATATATTAAATGTAACAACATATATCTCAAGCGTCAGGTTCACGTAATTCCAATTTGAACCCAAAACCCTTTCTTTGATTCCTTCCAAACGGTTTAAATGCATATAATTACCTCATTAACATGCAGACTGACACAGTATCAATTACGTAATAGGGTTTCGTGGGTCGATTACATTTTTAGTTATATATGTTTATATGTAGTCATAAGCTGTTGTCATTTTTTAAATAGGGAGCGTTCAAGTATTATTAACTAAAATCTGTATTGCATATAATAAAAATGTTTGCGTGTACTAGTGTACACACGTAAGAAGTGAAACTTCTTTATGACCTTATTTTTCGAAAAATGATCTATTATATGCAACTTTACAGAAATTGGTTGAATAAATTAAAATTTGATAAAGTTTAACAAAAGGCTTTTATTATCAGAGACATGAATACAAATAATACAATTATTTCATTTTACCTTAATGCTACTAAGATTATTACAGGATTTCATTAATTGTAATAGAATTATTACTATCATTGTTATCGTTATTATATATTATTGTTATTAATAGCTTTGAATCTCTTCGAATCAACCGTGGTGGTGGTGGTGGGACAAGAAAAAGATGGCGCTTAAACCAAAAAATGTGACGCGTAACCGAAAAATGTGACGGTAATTTTTTTTCCAACGCCGATAAAGAAGTTTCACTTCAAGAATACAATATTAATGACTACTATCATGTTATATAACCCTCCAAATTCGTTACGTAGTATCCGACCGTGCATGACCTATGACTATGATGAATAATTGCAGTTCATCAGTTATCAGTTTAATAAAATTTTGAAATTTGTGAATCAGACTCTCTCTCGTCTCTTTTAAAACAAAGACAGAAAATAAAACCCATCAGACATCATGACAATTATTTTGTTTTTCACGAACTAAATATTTTAATAAAATATTCAAATTGGCAGTCCAGTCCATCTCTGTCTTCCCCTCCCGCACCTCATTTCGTGTTATTGAGAATTTATGTCCCTAAAGCTGTGTTCACAATGCTATTGTTAATTTTTTATTGTATAATTTTATTTGTTACCGATTATTACGTGAGCCCGTCCCGGCTTTGACTAGATCTTTAATTTTGATATATTATGGTAACATATATATATAGCTGTGAAATGTGTATTAAAATTTATATGTTATTAATGTCAGGAGTTTCTTTATTGTATATGTAGGTATGTTAGCAAGCGGCTGACACCTAAAACCCTTACAACCCAACGGCTCCCTAAGCCCTACAGATGTACTTGACACAAAAGACCTACCAGTAGGATCAGAGGTTCAAGGTGGTGGGATTATCTCAAAGCTATCAGACATTGATGATAATTGGTTTGAGTCTTCGTCACTTTGAGAAGAAGTGAGAAATTAGAAATACAGATCAAAACTCGTGAGCTGTTGATCTAATTGAACAATCACTGTCGGCAGTTGGTTGAATGTTCAAATGAAATCTGAACAGATTATATTTCTGTTATAACGAAAACTGTATAGAACGAATGAGACTTGAAGGAAGGCTTGGGAAGAAGCTAGGCTGGCTTAATTAGCCAGGATTTTACGCACAATGGGTGTCTCGGTTCTGAAATTGAGTCCACACTATAAAATCTTTACTGGCCACTGTCATGTTCCAGTAATGGAGAAGCTCTGTGAGAACACATCTTTGAGGGCGTTAAGACCGAAAACCACTCAATAAAAGACAAATTTCTTAAAGAACTTTCCCCCTAACCGAGCAGTGGCCGACTGGAATAGGTTTCTGGAATAATAATAGTAGTAATATATTATTACATTCTAGACATTCGTCATTACCGCCGTAATGTGAGGTTAGTGTATCGTCCGTAATTATGTTTAAACAGTGAAACACGCTTTTGCTCTTCAGTCTAATGAATGAATTACTGTATTTTAAGTTATTTTTTTATCTTTTTACACTAAATTCATAACTATGTTTAAATCGTAGGAAAAATTGAGCTTTTGATATATCTGTTTGTATATGTACTTGGTATTCTAGTAATAACAGCCTTCCTTCTTTTCGCCAGCAAGCGATATAAGATAGTGATGAAATAATTCTATAGCATTTATTTACGATAAATTAATCTTCACTAGTCAATATAAGATGTGTCCCAAACTTATGACCGCTAATAGTATTGACTTTGTATTTTTAATATGTGCACGCGCCTTTACGTCAGGGGCGATGCACTCGCTAGACCCGAAGCGCTATCATTTGTATGTGTGTGTCACGACAAATACAGGATGCTCTGATTTGGTGATTACTTTTTTTATTACAATTTCGTTACATTATTTCTTAAGCAGCCTTATCGCTTACAAGCGACCTCTTCCAGCCGACTCTAGTAAGGTAAAAAATATAGTACATAAATTATCGAAAATAAAATTACAACTAAAAGTATGAAGGCACAGTTTAAACAGATACCCTGTGTTATACGCATCCTATTCGAATATAACCCTCTTAGTGGCCACCATCGAACCATTCAGCATTCAGGTGGTGGACGTACAAGTACAACTGCTTTTCGTATTCCGGGTTTCCGGATTACTTAGAGTCCTTCAAGACAAGAGCATAACAATTCTTAAAGGGCCAGCAAGTTCCAGCCAACCACTTACTCATATACAGCCCTGGTAGACTAACCAACGAAAACAATTTTATTAGTAGTTAGGAGGCTCTGTTCTTAAATGATACATGCTCTGACACAGTGACACGCTTAATGCCAGAAGGCTCGGAACTGGTATGCTCTTTTCTTGAAGGACCCTAAGTCGAAATGGTTCGGAAATACTTCAGTGGGCAGCTGGTTCCAAAGTCTATACTCTGAATTACTGAGTCAACATTTTCGTGTGTATATCGGTACATACACACAAATATACAGTATTTACAATTTTCTTAACCTACATAGTAATCATAAAAATATATTTTATAATGAAAACAAAATTAAAACAAATTTTAAAAGTTCTCCGTGGCAGTGTACCTTTAACGCTGGCAGCATTTCCTCGCTGTATTGCGATACTTATTCCTTGAGCGAGGAAAGCACCAGCTCTGGCGCCACCGATACTATCTACCAGGAGCCAACTTAAATCTTTAATTAGTGCCACTGCACTTGAAGAGTCTCTACTCCAAAGGTAACGAATCGAAGTTGGAGAAACACTTATCTTTGATCCGTTTATTATTTTCCGTCTACATACTACAATTAGAACTTGTATATATATCTGCTGTGCCATGTTTATTGATAAATAAATATATAATGTATTAAAAATGGCCTTGGAATATGTGAAAACACCTTGTATGTATTCGAAGGAAACGCACACTAATGCAAACTATTTGGGGTGACGCACACATAAAAGTAACTTACAATTACAAATTTAATTAATTTGTCCAATAAGTATGAAGAAAATGATCCAATGACGGGTTCTCGGACTCTGCATTTTCTTGGATATAATAGGCAAGTAGGTTTCATAAATGTCAAAAGTAATATATTTCTTCAGGAGCCCGGACTAAGCTTGCTGCATCTTACTCATCTTAAAAAATCAGTTGAGTAGCTGATGAGTTTATGTTCCTTAATTCAATAGCAATTTTTCGTGACTATGACCTGGTATAAATGGAAGCGTATTGGAATGGAAAGACCGAACGAAAGAACGATAATATGTGATTGTTATTTGGACAATTCGATACAAAAGAGTTGAACAAAAGTAACTTTTTGAGAATCGATCATTCTGTTATAGTTTGAAAGCGAAACTGTCAAATTTTTCAGTCGCGAGGTCATGATATACTAATCTACACAAATATTTTAAAGAGAAAAGATTTGATTGTTTGCATTAAATAGAGTCCAGGACAGGAGAAATCTTTTCAAAACCCTACGTTATCCCTGATCAACATTTTTTTTGTTTGGACCACAAAATGAGGACAAAAACATGACAGAAATTGACGTACATACAAAATTGTAGAAAAACGGTCCGTCCATAGGACACAAGCATGTCATCAATCATGGAACATTACGTTCCAGCCTTATTTAAGAGTTTCTCTCTTCAGTCGGCAGCTCATTGTATGAGCGTCGCAATCAGCAAGGAAACATCTCCAGTGGTCTCAGCTTCCACTTCTGTCCAGCGCATCTTATAGCATCGCATAGTTTTGAGGACGATAAGTCTTTCACTTGATCGTTCCATCTGGTTGGTGAACGGCCACGTGATTTGCACAATCAGTTTCTCCAAGTTCTCATCGCCGTGCATTGTATGGCCGAACGCCTTCAATTCGCCGGCATATGGTTCACGAAGTCCATATGCGGACTTGGGTCCAGATTGTCTAACCTGATTTACTAAAAAGGATTTTTAACATAAAGTGTCCAATAACTACTTACTCAAGGGGAAGACATTCCGCTCTTGTATTCCTTTCACTTACCACAGTTTAACCTGGTGTAACTAAGGCCGTGGTGTCAAGACAGCCTCGACATCCACGGGAGCCTTTGTTCGTGGGCTCCGGCAATCCTTTAATTATTGTGGCGATGTCATCTTCATTAAGGTGGTAAGGCGAATGTACCAGGAAGCTTTGCCTACTCCCCTGAGCACTCTGTGTTGTAATGGTTGGATTATTTTGATGTAGCTCGTGGTACCTGATGATAAGCAATAGTAGAGTTCTGTGTCAATAGAGTTCTGTATGAAATTAAAATAGTGTAACCTAAGTGAAATCCAATAAAGATTACTAAACCGCGTACGCTGCGGAAACTATTGACAATAGAGCAAAGTGATGTACTAGTTTTCGTAATGTCTAACATGCATTCAATATTTGCGGAGAAAATCTTTAGACTAGAACATCATGATACGACGGAAATATATTTAAGTTTAGTTTCAGTTGAAGGGTTTTACTTTTAAATTAAATTGTTTAACTAAATATAACTATAACTAACTATTGTTTGAACCTAATGAAAACAAGATGGCGGCTGTAATCTGTGTACAGTAATCACCCTGTAACTAAACTAAAAGGGCCTCGCCCTTTTAGTTTAGTTAGTTTTTAACATGAATTTAATAAAGTTATTTTGTGTAATTTTATATAACACAACTGAAACAGATGCAAAGGTATAACTAATTTTGGACTTGACAATTCATTAAAATTTTCTCAATTCAGAAATCTTGAGAGATCTTCGCGTTATATAGAAGAATATAACATTGATAACGCGCCTATAAAGAAATGTTTTTGGAATTAAGATTACTTTTGTTATAGTTATGTATGTATTTGGGATTTATGGAGACAAAGTATTTATGAGTTTGTCAAAGCGTGGTTTAAAATTATTTTCCAGATTTTGCTAGTTATTTTGACTTAACATGTTATTATTGAAACTACAATTTGATAAATATATTTTATTTATTTATACGAGATCGCCGATTCTAGACCTAGATCTTGTAACTAATAATTTAACAAGCAACTCTTGTGAACTCAGCCAGTGTACATACAAATAGGTCTATCCCATTAGAAATTCTATTTATTATTTGTATTGCTCGCGTGAGTGGCGCTTCGCTAACCAAGTTGGAATGTGCGCGCGGTACATCCAAAACTTCCGCCTTTCCGTTCTTGCGGAGTGACAGTCACTCCATTATATGATGCTGAGCCCAATTCTTAGGTATCCTAAATAAGTACACTCACACAGCTCTGTTCTGAAGCGTAGCTGGTGTGGATATTGTTCAATTGGTCTCCTACAAAAACCTTTTTAATCTTTCTCGTCTAAATTATCGAAAAATTTATGCTTTTAGGTAAATTTTTTAGGTAATCCGCGAAATTGACGTGATTTTAAATAAATTTCTGTTACATTTTTTGTTAGATGATTGTTCATATTTCCCTTGAACATTGACCGACTGCTGACATGGATCACGTGGCTGTTCCAAATTTTAAAAGCTGAAGATGCGATACACTTCTGGCGAATATTGCTCTGTTTATCCTCTTAAGACTCATTGAAGCCCTTAATTATCGTGGTGATGCCCGACGTTTTTTATATATATAAATTTAAATACAAATTTCGCAGTCCACTGGCTGGCAAGCTGCATTAGTCCTTCGAGCCGGAATTAATAGAGATGTAAGACAAATACGGTATATCAAGACATTACACACACATTTATCGCATCTTCTGGGTGTGGTAATTCACCAGGTAGAGCCAGTACTCAGGGTCTCAGAAACCTGGACAATGGTTAAATTATTTCTAATAGACTGTGACTAATCTAAATACTTAAGACAAGCAGTCTATATATATTTCTTTATAAAATGCCGGCATAAATTGGAAGACCTATTCTGATTCCACTTCGAGATTTTCAATGCTAGATTCGATTGTCAATGTCATGTGATGTTGCAAATGTTAAGCGAATTTATTGATATTTGGCTTTAGTATATAACTGAATCATGGAACGTTCACACACGGATTGTATGAAATTTATTATATATGTTTTTGGGTTTGGGCTTCAGATTTCTGTATTTGTTTGATGATAATTTATCTTATAGACAAGTGACCTGCCTGTGGCTGGCACACGCTGTAGACTTTTTTGGTCTAAGGCAATTTCCTTGCGATATTTTCCTTCACCGTTTGAGCGAATCTTAAATGAACACATAGAAAGTCCATTGGTGCACAGACAGGGATCGACTCTACGACCTTAGGGATGAGAGTCGCATGCTGAAGCCAGTAGGCCATCACTGCTCTCAAAATTATCATAACGGTGCAATCCCAACAACCTCAAACTGAACACGACCTGCGAAATCCAGTACAATAAACTGCGATAGTTCAAATAGTAATAAAAAAATTACTAAAATATAAACTACTCGCTGCCCCCGCGAACTTCGTTTCTCGTTAATGTGGTTTTAGTTAGCCTTAATACCGTGACACGAAAGAATAATTTCTCTGTATTATCGTCACTATGATTTGAATCTGATTTACACTTCGGTCTAAGTAACACGTGGTTGGCTAATACCAAAAATTAAAGAAATAATTGAATTTCACGATATTTCGTTTACTGCAAAATAAATTTAATTGATACTTTAGCCTCAATAACACGTGGTAATCATGATATTGAATAGTAGCTTATATGACACGTTTGTCGGTTTACCATAGCAGTGCCATCTATTGATTACTCACTCAATCCAGTCGAAAAGTATCTTTTGGAGTTAACAGATAATTGTAACTGTCGATTAATTATAGACAAATAATTTGCAATAAAATATAATTCCCACTATAATTATAGATCTAAGCTATCCTATCTCTTAAGTTTGACCAGACTGCTCACGGTGTGCCAATTTAATTTAAAATCGGTTAAGTAGTTTAGGAGTCCATCGCGGACAAACATCGTGACAGGAGATTAAATATGTTACGATAAAAACATCATCCATATATATCTCCTGTTATAAAAATCTCGTACTAAAATTATGATGAAAAACATCGAGAAATTTCGTTTACCGGAATAACACCACCGGTTCGTTACTTATTTGAAAGCAATTTTAGTCCCCCTACATTTAGAATGGGACAGGGACGTACTGAAGAAGAAGAAGTGTCAAATCATTTGTTGTAGTGTGAAAAATGTATTCACAAAAAGTATACACTATCTTGACCAACCCAATACTAAACCAATGCGAAAATGTCAAAAAAAATTACATATTAAATTCATAATATATTTACATATCGCTATAGATACCGGCAAACTTATTGAGTATTAGACTAGGGAGGTGGGGAAAGTTTGCGCATCGTACACAGCGCGAGACACACGATCGACGCTTCACTCCGTCGTGATACCTAAAAATCGCTTCTGCGCAGGCAAGGATAATTGTTCAAGATGTTTGCCGGTATCTGTACTGTGCAATCACTTTGCGTATATATATACGTAAAGATGTTGATAGTGTTTCAGTAGGTAACGTCTTTGTTAACGAGGATCTCAGCAACTGACTGGTTATGGGCTTTGGTATGGCTTAGACTGTCGCAATATCCCCTGGGTACAAATAAACCCAGTTCTTGAAGTACATTTTTTTATTGGTTTCCTACGTTTCATTAAAATAATTGAATAAAAAGGATGTGAACGAAGTGTTTGCGTGATTGACAAGTGTGGACTTTTGCGTTATGTTTTTTAGAATATTTTTTTATGTTATGAAAGAATTTCAGTTATGGTGAAATAAACTTAGTATTGTCTTTTGTTAAAATAGCTTTTACACAATAAGAAAAACACTTTTTGAACAGATTATTTACATAATTCTAAATTTTAAATTTTTTCCGACGTTTCGCGTACTTTTCAGTGTGCGTGGTCACGGTGACCACAAGTTTTAATAATAATACATAGCTTTAATCCGTTCAAAAAGTGTTTTTCTTAATGAAATAAACTTTCTCAAATTGGGGTTTACTTTGTATTAAACGTACTGAATTATTTTACCAATATTTACGCACTATTTTCCATACTAGACGAACTATTTTGCATCGTGGCTCGTATGGTTATATAGTATAATGATTTAATTGTAATTAATATTTGTTTAGATAATTTAATTATGTTAATCAAAACGCCAATTAAAATGTTTACAATAACAATAATATTACAGACAATGTGTGTTAGTGGAGCGTGTGTGTTCAAATCGGCTTGATTCATGACATTAAATGTCTGATAGTGTTACAAGAGTATATTTTTTTAAAATATAGTTTAAATTTATCCTCAAATTTTATTTATTTTACCAAATTTCGTACAGCTACAATTGCGTTTTACTGTACTCCACTGAATTTTGGAAATAAATGCCTAAGGAATATTGTTGTAATCTAATAGTAAAATGATTTTAGAGTATTACAAACTAGTCCACATAGAAACTAAGGAATGTTATCAAACCGTCCCTGTTCTCCTCTTTCCCCCCTATTCCACCCCAAGCGAATAAATCCACAGGCCCGCACTCGAGTGAGATTTGCTGTTAATTAATTATTTACGAAGATAATTTGTCTTTGAGTTTTAAGTGTCACCTCTTGGTCGCAATAATTACAGAATTTCAACTCTCTCAATGTTTTTGATGCCAGGTTTTATAATTAGCATGTACCTTATAACGAGGGTTCGATTTCCGGGAAACTAGCGAACTGTGGAATCGACTCCCGGTTGGGATCAAATGAGTAATTCTTTCAAATTTAATTGAAAACTTTTTTCAACAAAATCCCCTAGATACAAGGGGTAATAAAAAAATTGAATCGTACATTATAGTAAAACTGCTTGCTAAGGCCTTTTATTATATATATTATAATAATAGAATATAAATGAATATTTAAACGACCCTAGTGCTTGGATAAATTGCTCCAGTATAAAGAGGTAACACGACTGAATCTAGCAGCTGCATTTCCAGACTCTGGCGCGATCGTCAACATCCACTACTGTTTTAATGTAAAGTGAGAGCAAACCGTGATGCATGTGGTATCAAATTATTTCGGTATAATTCGAATTATTATTATGCTCTTATGTAGCCAAGTTCACATTTCAAGGATCGTAATGCTCGCTTAAATGTCATTGCTTGTGGCGGCGTCCATGCGTCGGGTTGTCTCGCTCCCTAAAATATGGCGAGGGGGCCGATGTCTGGCCATGCGTGATACTCGTGAACTGGTCCTACTTGAATTCGTGTATGCGGTGATGTTAGTTATTTCGACTATGTATTTGCGTTGCCACGAGAATTGCTCCTATTTCACCATGCCTCCTGCTGGTGTTATGTGGAACATGATGTGATGGTTGCAGCTACTTACAAACGTTGTGTAATACAAAAAAAAAGGTGATTAAAAAGAGTGGCGGAGATTGTCAGTTCTTCTCTTCTGTTCTACGCCCTTGATTTGAGAACTGGCAGTAAATGTAAAATTAGAAGCATTTAATGTATATTTCTTTTTATTGACGTTCATAAGTGTACATTGTGTTACCTATATGAATAAATGATTTTTGACTTTGGTCTTCCATGAGAGATACGACCACAAATTACGACTCGTTTGCCCCGTATTTTATAATTATACTTAGAAGTTTTTATTACATGTGCCGGAAGCACTTTTGCAGGATATCTGTGTATACCTACACAGCTAGGTAATTAATAAGTAATTAAATTGTAATTAATCAATATATCTTATGAAAAAGTATTTGTTTTTTTGTTCCTGTTTAGTCTTGTCTTAATAAATGTGTATAACATCTATTTTTGCACTTCTTGCCTATCTTATGTAATTTAATACAACTTTTTTTTTCTTTACTCACAGTGGTTGCCTGGAAGAGATCGCTCGAAAGCGATAAGGCCGCCAGTTGCCCTCCTTTTAATTTCATTATGTTCAAGTTTTAATATTTTTTTTATACTGTAGTGTAACGAAGTGTAAATAAATAAAAAGAAAGTAATTAATTCATAATTAATAATTAAAAGATAATTAATATAATTACTAACTAAGATCTTTTGTCTCCGTTTATATAAAAGCATTTATAATTTCAGGACGAGGTCCTTGCGATCAATGAGAAGGTGGTACTTCGTGCTGAGGACCTACTCTCCTGGGTCTGTGATGGAGGAGGCTGGAGGTGGGGCATCCGGGCCGTTTGGAAGGAGGCTTGTGCCCCTCCTGCTGAGACTAAGCTGACATCTCCCCTACACCTTACAAAGCTGGATTTCAGCGATGTGGAGAAAGAGAAAAGTACTATGTGTAAGCTATATATATTTTGGATAGACTTGGCTAATTGTATCCATAGACATCGATGCCATGTTCACAATGAAAATTAAATAAACAAATCAGAGGCTCTACAACCTCTATAGATCTAGGACTCAGATTTGTTTCTGCTTCTCAATGTCAATCTAATCGACAAGTATAAACCTCCTGTGTCAAAGGCAAGCCGGTTTCGCGATGTTTTTCTACATCAGCGAATGTTAAATGCGCACATAGAATCGAACCTACGACTTCAGGGAAGGTCGTAGCTGCTGGTCTAATTTGCTTTTCAGCGGCATCCAGGATGAACAGAACTGCGCTGGGCACCATTGCCCAGCGCATTTTGGCGTCACCGGCCTCCTCATCAACGGCCTTTCGATGTGCGCATTTCATTCAAAGTCAAGGTAGAATACAAGATACCAACCGTGTCACCTCAACGTCCGTCGTACCACAACTGAGCGTTTGTTTAAGGCTATTTTTGCCGCGCACGACCACTATGTGGAACCAGCTGCCCACTGAAGTATTTGCAAACCAATTCGACTTAGAGTTCGACTTAAGAAAAGAGTGTACCAATTCTTGAAAGGCCGGCAACGCTCTTGCGAGCCTGTTGACAATGTGAGTGTCCATGGGCGGCGCGGTGGTATCACTGAACATCAGATGAACGGTGCTTGACCTGTTTAAAAAACAACATGAAAAACACATGCGCTTAAACGGTGAAGGAAAACATCGTGAGGAAACCGGCTTGCCTTAGACCTAAAGTCGACGGCGTGTGTCAGACGCAGGAGGCTGATGAATTTGCCAATAAGATTGAGAAATTATGACACAGATACAGAAATCTGAGGCCCACACCTAAAAAGGTTGTAGCGCCACTGATTATGAATAATATGGTCTGAAAATGAGAGTGTGTAACAAAGGCTCGTATGAAGGAAAACATCGTGAGGAACTGGCTTAGACCACGAAAAAGAACAGGCAAGATGTAACGACATCGCTGTATAATTTCAAATTAACTTTCAGCCCTGGATGCAGACAGCCCAGGGGTGGTGGTGTTCTCATACCCACGTTACTGTAGATACAGAGCGATTCTTGCCCGTTTAGAGGGTATCCAAGCTGACTGGTTGAGGGACTCCCTGGTGGCCGCTTTGGGAGGTTATGCGGCACCCACAAATAACACTAGGATATTGTATTGTAAGGTGAGCTATCTATATCCAAACACTGACAGGATCTCGAACAATTGCGGCCAGACTGACTCACTATGAGTTGGAGAAATGTCCGTCCACACGCCTTCATACACGAACCAATTTGATTAAGAGTGCTTCAAGAAAAGAGCGTATCAATTCTAAAAGCTGACAACGCAGTTGCGAGCCCTCTAACCTAGAGAGGGTCCATGGGCAGTGGTATCACTTCACATCAGGTCAGCCTGCCCTGAAGTGTGGAAGGATTTTGGTTTTTTGGAGAATTTTCGGGTGTCTATACTAAAATCTATGTTGCCACGTTGAGTGCTACAATAACAATACATATAATAAATAGGTACAGTGATGATCCCACAAAAAATATTCATTTTGGCGGCACCGGCCTCATCACTTTTGTTCCATCTCAATAAGACATTTTATTTACAGCCCATGTATGGCCAAATTGTAACTAAAAATAACATATAAACTTAAATAAAATACCATTAAGTTATTTACAAAATTGGCAGTAAACCTGCTATCTGCTAATCTTTTCCAAGTATATTTTACATATAATCAACCTCTTCCAGGACACCTTCGAATATCCAGAACTAGAAGGTCATGAGTTCGTGTGTAACCATCTAGCGCCAAAGATGAAGGGACGCCCGCGTGGGCGGCGGCGAGCGCGGGCACGCGACCGTGACCACGACCCTGACAGTGACCGTGACTCGCGGTCAAGTGATAGTGATGCTGCGTCTCCATCGGATCCTAGGGTGAGTATTTTGATTTGCTATAAATGCTCCATGAATGTTCAAATATAGTTTACTCCGTTGACCGTTGTAAAATATACACTATTAACAATATTCTTAACCTAAGTAATAATAATATCTAAACATTGACAATTTAATTATTTAACAAATTGAAAAGAAATGGTCCCTATCCTGTACCTTTCGGCAGTATTTTCTTGCTGTATTGCGTATATAGTATATTATGTCATATTATTTATTTATTCTTAGACTCATACAATTAAATAAATAAATAAATCAGTGGCGCTATAACCTTTAGGTCTGTGTATCAGATTTCTGCATCTGTTTAATGATCAGTCAATCTGTGCCCGACACACGCCGTCGACTTTTTGGGTCTAAGGCAAGCCGGTTTCCTCACGATGTTTTCCTTCACTGTTCGAGACATGCGGACATATAAAGTCCATTGGTGCACAGACTGGAATCGAACGTATGACCTCAGATGACAGTCGTACGCTGAAGCCACTAGGCCAACATTGCTCTAATACAATAGAAAACTTATACATACAATTTTTACTTAACAGAACCTATATCTGTTTCTAACAAATGAATAAAATCCTTGTGAATTTCTAAATCTATCATAAACCTAAGTTTAAACAAATAAAGTGACTTGAAAGTGGAGATTTGACACTCCGTCACTGCCGATCTTCTCGGCTACAGATCTACCTGTTCGCGTGCTTAAAGACTGGTCCATAAGTGGTCATACGCCGGTATTAAATAGCTGAGCCCCAGTCTTTCGAAGGAGCATAAAAGTAGTACTCGCAAGCCCTCTGGCATTAAGAGAGTTTGTTGTATAAAAAACAAGAATTTCCGGTCCCAATAATGACTTTGTTTCCAAGATAGTGTCGCTACTGATAGTCAGAAACCCTCGAACTTGCCTTGTTCACAATTTAAGAACACAGAAGAACTGGCAAGAAACTCTCTGTCACTCTTTTTAATTGAGATGTGATACTTTCAGATACAACGGCGGGTGTCTCTTCGAATTGGCGCAGACAAGCCGAGTGAAGATGATGAAGGGGGAAAGGAGAAAGAGAAGGACGAAGCGTTCCTTCTAGAACTTAGAGAGTTTTATAAGGAAGACGTTAAGATTGTACACACCAAGTATAATTATAGTAAGTGTTCATTAGTCGATTATAACGGGACCATACTACGCTGTAAGGGAGTCTGCTGCAAAACTTGAACCTCGGCTTTGGCCGAAAGGAAAGCGAAAGCTCCCTGGAGTAAGTGACGTACGTAAGGTCCACCTTCCCTGCTAAAGGCGGTTTTTACTCTTATGTGATTGTTTTGACGCATTACCAGCTTTTATGTGGTTGGATCATCCGGATCCGTTAAGACGTGTTCTTTAGGGGTCTTTTTTTTAGAATGATGTTTAGCCTGGTCTAAGTGGCGAGTGGACGCTTACTTCTTCCATTGGGCCCAATGGAAGAAGTCAGCTCAGGAAGTCAAGCTCCAGGTCGTGGAGGTCAACGTTTTTCATGTAAAAGGCCGCAATGCGCGAAGATTACGCTAACGTAAGACATGATTGTTCACGTGATTCCTTTTATTCAAGAGGAAACAGAGCTGCTCTTCAAGTCACTTCGAGCTGCTCTTTTAGCCCAGAATTTTTGCTGTTTCTGAACTGGACTAACACGGCCTCAGATTGTTCCTAGAAGGTTGCGTTACAAAGGCTCGGGGATCGCTCTCGCATTCTACGGCCCCATAATTTATATATAAAATAGGGGAGTATGTCCCTGATTTATGTGATTCCAGTCGTGGTTAACCCAGATATATTATTAATAAATTTTTCAAAAAATCTTATACGGTGACTTCTTTTTACAGTTTCACTACGAAAATTGTATTCACGCGTGAAGTCTTACGGCGGCTACGAGACAGTGTGTCGAGGGAGGATATGGTGTTTGATATATGAAGGAAAACTAGCGCCGAGGGCAAAGAAATTATATGAAAGGTAAGCAGTAAAAGAACGCATGGAACGTGTGGAACCAGCTGCCTTAAAGAAAAGATCGTACCAATTCTTTAAAGACCGGCAACACACTTGCGAACCTTCTGGCGATGTAAGTTGGGCATCCATGTCCATGGTCCATGGGCGGTGGTATCACTTAAAATCAGTAAGAGGAGTCCTGCCCGTTTGCCCCTTTTCTATAAAAAAGCGGTATTAGCATTTATAAGAGTAGAAATCCTTTACGGGCTTCTGCTCGCCTGCAATGGAGCAGGGAGTGTGGCGGTGACTCACTCTGCCCTGTCAAATAGCATCCTGGATTGCATTGGTACCAAAGCCTTTTTAAAAAAGCTGTTAATTGAATAAAATAAATATATCATCATCATCAATGGATGTACAGCCCCTTATAGGCCTTAGCAAGTGTCTTTCGACTTCCATATCTATTTCGTGGTTCTTCCTTCGAGGTCCTTGACAATTGGAACCCACCAACGCAGCCTTAGTCTGCCAGGTTTTCTCTTACCAGTAATGAGTTCAGTAGGGCCTTGGAGATAAAAACACATATGATATATGGGGAATAAATTGCAGATACCTCTTGCCTCTGGAAAATCACCAACGCCGCCAGAACTCCCGGCTCCTCCCGAAAATCAACGGCAAAATAGACGATAAAACCATAGACACGATAGACGTCACAGACTCGCCTCTGCGTGACATAGACAAACCGATAGACAAAGCAGACAAACGACTGCGCACGCCGTCGCCCAAAGACAAAATTATTCTAGACAATGAAACTGGTGAAATATTAAAAGACGAAATTAATGTAACTTCGAAACCGGCGGAAGAGCTGAACAGGGAGTTTCTAGAAGCTTTATCCAAGCAGAAGGAGACGGAGGAAAGAGAAGAGAAGGAGAAAGTAAAGATTTCAGTGAAGCCCGTAGAGAAATTGATTGAGAACGACGATAAGGGTTTTCTGAATGAATTGACGCAGAAGTTGCATTTGGGTGAGTGTTATTTGTTTTAATTATTATAATTGAACCCAATAAATAACTGTCATCGGGAAAATGCATTCCTGTAATACACAACTAAACCTTGTTGATACTTGCAATTGAATTTACTGATTTCTATAAAAGATATATATATATATATATATATATATATTTATAAATACAGTAAACCCCGCTTAAGACGATTTCTCAGGGACTCTACCAAAATCGCGTCTTAAGCGAGAAAGCGTATTATACGGGATAGGAAAAATAAAACGAACTACATACTATTACGTATTATGTTCTTATTTTAGTATATATAGGTATTAAATTATACATTTATGAATTATGTTAAATACGTAGTGTAATTATAATAACATTATTTAAAATAATCACTTATTTTAGTTTTTCAGAAATATTTAGATGTAATTAAAAATAATTCAACTTTGCAGCTTTGATCCAAAGAAGCTACATAGCGTCTTAAATCATTAACAGTTGATAAAGCTTGGGCGTTTGACAAAAACGCAGTTGACTCATCTTCGTCTTGATCGATGATCGACCTTCTTCGTAACAGTTGAAGAGAGTTCATATATTTGGCTATACTCTCGGGGCGTAACTCCAACGATTTAGGAAATCGCCACGCTTATAAAACTAAAAAAGCCTATGTGAGCAATTGTACATTGGCTCGTACGTTGCCCGTACTAGTCAAGCAGATACTAATAAAATCGTCACAATATTGAAATGTAATATTATTTCAGGCAACACTGACACTACAATATTAAAAGAGCTGTCGGACGCGCAGAGCAGTGTTGCCAGCAATGCGCTTACTAGCCTATCGTCACTGAGTGAAAAGTACGCTGTAAACGGACACAGTGCTGTGCCCGCATTGGGAATTGATCAGGTAGTTTTTTTTTAAATCTCTATATATATAAAACCCTCGGGTCACTGTTCGTTCCCATACTCCACGGAAACATCTCGACCTATGCTTATGAATTTTTTTTTATGCATATTCAGTAAGTCTGAGAATCGGCAACTATCTATCTTTCAAACCCCTAAGTGATAGAGGGTGTCCACCCCAAATTTTAAAAAAAATATTATGTGGCATTCAATAATATATACAACCGTAAATCACAAGTTGTTTTCTACACTAAAAATTATTTACACGGAAAAAACAGGTTTTCCGGATCAGCTAGTATGTTATATTTTTTTATTCACTTAAAGTACTAAGCCCATACGATATAATAATAACAGCCCTAATTGCTGTAAACTTATCCTAGTACATAAAATGTGACGTCTATAAACACTAATAATGCATCAGAAAGCTGGTAAACTTCTCTTTTACAACTCATCCTTGGACATAGGCCTCCTCTAAGAGCTTCCATTCTTTTCGTTGTCTAGCTTTGCACAACCCCATAGGGGCAGCTGCTCTATTTATATCATCTTCCCATCTTTTTATTTGTCTTCCTCTTTTTCTTTTTCCAGTTTTTGGGTACCAACTCATTATACCACTTCTCAGATCCTCGAAAAAACCTTTTTGAACACTTCTTGTCAGTCTCTTTCCAAATAGTTGCAGTATGTCAGATTTATCATATATTTATTTGTAAATTTCAGCAAAAGTCACGGCCGGTGGGGCGAAGCTCCCTCCGCGCAGTTCGAGTTAAGCCCATGAGACCGCAACTGCCGTCCAGTACCCGTAAGTTTGCTATCTAGAACTCAGACACAAGGCAGTCCTCTAGAGATTCAGAAATGTTGAATCCTCACAATGATATACGTCGACCTAAGCAGCTACTTTTATTTTCTTTATCCCTATATAATTATGTACATTGTGTATTCGCGGATGCTTGGCAGACACATGTGACTTCTTCAAGACAATGAGTCCTCTCGTGAGATGTGTGCTGCAATATTACGGTCTACTGGTGAGGAAGTAGTAAGCCCTGCGCCTTCTCCTCATGGCATTTTAACATGTGTGATCTTGAATTTGTGAAAGTTGACTACAGTTATCGGCATAAGTGACAAGCACTCAGATTAGTACTAATAGTAATAGTAAATCTAAAAAAGAAGAAAACTTACACAACTACTTCTGAAGAAGATACTATCAAAAGTAAAATTTTACAATTATTCTGAGCCTTAAACGTAAAACGCACAGATTACACACAGGCGAGAGTTGACAAATGACAGCTGATAAAAGTTGACGCCTTTAAGAGACGTTTGACATGCTTTATGACAGTAAGACTGACAATAAGTTATATTTGTGTAAAACTACTTTTAATTTCAGCTCCTCAATCATCAGTGACGGAAAATTCACCGCCCCCACCAGCGCCTTTGACCAACTTCGGGATCCATCACCCCCCTGCGCCTCCCAGACAAGTTCCCCTCAAACCTTCATCGCATAGTGATGATGAAATCGTCGAGGTATCTACAAATATCCAGTTTACCACATATTTAATTAATTTTTAAGTGTTTTTCCGCGCATCATTCATACATGAGGCGTCTTAGAGAGCGTTCAAGTATTACGTCACACAATTTTTGGAGATTCTTGACCCTCCCAGTTCTAGTATCTATACGTGTCTCTCCATTTAACGACAACTCTCTAGAACGCCATAAAATACACAGCCCCTTCAGTGCCGTTATATAGAGTTTACATGAGTTTGGGGGTTTCCACATAATTTGTAACACTGTGCCTTGATTTCCATACAACGTAACGTTAGTACATGCCTATGACGTAATATTATAGAGTTAAAGCGGGTCACAAAATATCTCTGACCAGGGCAAAAATAATAGTCGTGATTAAATTTAGTTATTCTTTCACAGGTCCCATACATACCAAAAACTCCAGAAATAATAGACCTAGATGAATATCCCGAAAGCCCTCAAGGTGTTAAGAAGAAAAAACTAGATATTCTCAAGGAGAGGGGTTTGGAAGTGACGGCTATACCCCCTGCACCCATATGGCCTCAAGTGTTAGCGACCCCCATTGCGCCACTCATAAATCCCACCCCCGTTATACTAAATCCTGCGGTACAACACCAAATCATGACGCAAGCGCAGTTGTTCCAAATGTACAATATTATGCCTCCGAATTACAACAATGGCGCTGTACCACCCAGAGTCATCCAAGCGACTAGTGCGTTCGGGTCTTCGGGCCCCGAAAAAACAGTCTACGGTAACCCAAAGGACCCGTTCATGCCGCCCCCACACGTCCTACAAGGCACCCCCATCAAACCCCAAAGAAGCATACAAGTTGCCGGACCAACCCCCCAAGATATTCTGGATCTTACGTGCAAATCTCTGTCTCCCCCACCACAGAAACCAGCTGTGGAAATTGTCAGATTGCCCGCACAATCGCCCTCGAAAACACCGACTCCACAAAACTTATCCAAAAACTACACACTAGTGGATGGAAAGGCCGTAGTCGGCTCCAATTTAGAGATAACGCTAGTTAATCCCAAAACACCAACGCCGCCAAAACGACCCCCACAAAAGCGGTCCTCGAACGGCAAATTCATCTCGACAAAGACCCCCACGCCCCCCAAAGACTACACGAAACCATTCCCGCCCCCGTCCCCGTCGGGCGTCAAAAAACACCCAATAGTAGTTCCGAATTATCAAATTTCCCGCGACGATGTCTCGCCAACGAGTTCTACGGGCTCCAAGGAGTCCCAAAACAGTGTTCAGAACAATTTAGCTAACGTATTTAAGGGGCAGAATTTGACCCAAATGATGGATATGCAGAAGAACGCGCCCCTGACTCCTTTTATGGACCCGATGTATATGAACGCGTTTTACAGCAGTCTGGGTCAAATGGACCAACGTCAATTAGCTCTCTATAGAGACTTCATGGCGAATCAGTTCAGAGGATATTCGGGTTTATTAAATATAGGAACGCCGACAACGAAAAATTAGTGTAAATCTAGTCGTTAAGCGAATTTGCGTTATGAATATATATTTCCAAAATGACAGCTATTTGAGTTTTTAAATGGGTTTGACAAAGTTTCATTTCTAATACAATTACGTGAGAATGTGTCAATAATTAGTCATGAGTTTCTAGTTTAGACAGACTCTTGCGAGCCTCCTGCGTCTCTGTCAAAAGACCGCTGTCTTTACAATTAAAGACATTTTTTTGCCTACTTCTGCTTTACAAAGGCATTGTAGGGAAATTCTAAATCCATTCCTATTGATCGTGTGATATATTGCGTAGACACTCACGCGCACAACCTCTTACGCGATTTGTGTTTAGTTTTTTATGTAACAGGAGGCTCACCGGATGTTTAGTGATAACGCACGTGGACACTCACATTGCCAGAAGGCTCTCAAGTGCGTTGCCGACCCTTTATGGGACTAGAGATTTCATAAACCATCAAAACATGTTTCATATATTTTTGTAAAAATAGTTCGAAAATTTTTCATAGAAAATCGATTTGTTTGTCAGACCAAAGATTATAGAGTTATTTCATAACGCAAATTATTATTGTGATAATTGTTATGTGTGTTCCGATCTCTTTATTTCCAATGCGATGTTATAACGCTGTAGTATACCAATTGTAAATAAATTGTATAAATAATGGTATGTTTTCCTGACCAACGGGAAAGTTGCCGTAAAATGCCAATTGCAGCTTTGTTTTAGTTACGGCAATTCCTTTTGGTGATGTTTTAGTTGAATTTCAGCCAGTTCCTATTATCAACTTACGAATAATGTCAAAACGTTATTTGTTGGGTGTAAAAGTGATTGGTTTAGTTAGGTTAGAGTAATATTGTTCCTAGGGTAATTTTTTAATTCGCAATGGTATTGCGCTGACAGCTGTCACTTACCGTCGATGACATACGTCAGTCATTCGCTGTACAAAAATAAAGTTATCAAAATTTTGCGGTTTTTTATTTCGGATTTTCTGCACAACACTGATACCTAAAAAAATATTCCTGATATATTTTATCCCAGAGGATGAGGAAATTTGTAATCTACGCTAGTACCTATACTATCAAATAACAAAATTCGGTAGTTTCACAGCGTTAAAACCTAATTCCATGAAGACAACGGGAAAAAGATTTGTCTCTAAAATGTTAAACAGGACTACAATAATTTTGTCATATGTCATCTAGTGTAAACATATTACGTAAGCAGATTTGCTGCAATTTATAAAGCCCCCCCCCCCCCCTTCTTGTCAGGAATAGTGAGCCAAGCACTCAAAAATAAGAGTACATAAACGTATTAACTTTTGTAGGAATGTTCGAAATGAATTTCGTTTAAATAATTACTATTGACGTAATCACCAAAAAGCAAAATCAAGGATTACGTAATACACATTTATGTTGAAACAAAATTTCTGCTTTTAAAATCTTGGAAGTTAGATTTGGATCTATATAATTATTTTTTTGCTTGCCAACGCTCGGCACACTGATACATTGGTACTAGAAAAATAAAATACATTTTTTAATGTGACACACACATGAAGAAATAAAAAAACTACAGGAAAAATGATTTTCGAAGTCTGACAACTATAGTTATCACACCCAAGCCCGAAAACAATTGCCCTAATAAAATAATAACTAAGTCATAAACAATATAACTAAATGACTAAACCAAATGAAATCTTAAAGCTCATTTAGAGCAAGATAAAGTTACGATAGGTTGCCACTTTTACTGAGAAGACTTTTAGTTCTAGTAACTCTAGAATTGCAAAGAAAGGAAAATACTAAAATACAGTGGTATGTCTACTTCTAACCTCGTTAAGTCAAAATATCTCGAAATATTCAGACTAACTGGAAAAAAATGTAATTTCCCTTCAAAGGTAAATATTTTCACTTTATAACTCGAATCTCAAAAAGGTGAGTCCGTAAGTCGTATTAGTAAAATATAATGAAGTCTTACTTGGAATTCTGCGAAATAAAAGCGTTAAAATCCAAAATAAATGTTCAGGTTCGGGGCATCTAATTATTTTTGTCTTGCAACTTTTGTATAATAACTAAAAAATAAAAGGAAGGGAAGAAATGACTAAAATACAGTGGTATCTCTAACTCGAACCTCGTTAAGTCAAAATATCTCGAAATATTTAGACTAACACGAACAAAATGCTAACCCTTCGAAGACTTACGGAGTTACCTTTTTGAGGTTCTAATTATAGAGTATAAATATTTCTATGTATACTCTTAGTTCTAGTAACTCTATAATTGCAAATAAAGGAAAATACTAAAATACAGTGGTATTTCTAACTCGAACCTCGTTAAGTCAATATATCTCGAAATATTTAGACTAACTCGAACAAAATGCTAACCCTTCGAAGACTTACGGAGTTACCTTTTTGAGATTCTAATTATAGAGTATACATATTTCTATGTATTCTTTTAGTTCTAGTAACTCTATAATTGCAAAGAAAGGAAAATACTAAAATACACTGGTATGTCTAACTCTTGGAATTCTCCGAAATAAAAGAAATAAAATCCAAAATAAAAGTTCGGGGCTTCCAATTTAATGTTTTTGAACTCGAAGAACTGTTAAACAGTTTTGGGAAATAAAAAGACAGAAGAAAAATTATTTCTTTAATTTCCATCTCAAAGCTAATTTACAGAAGTGGTCGAAATGTGATTCAATTCATGATTGGGTCAAATTTCTAAGGCCTATGGTTCGTCAGATGTACCCAGCACTGCTCCGCTGTAAGCCAGATCCCAGTAGTGTTCGACTGTGTGCTTCTGGAATAATTCGCGCGCCTGCTTCTCCGTTGGCATCACCTGTAAAAAGTAACTTTTCATTTGTGTAAATCATTATCGAATTAAGCATAAAATTCAGGAAAAAACAACTTCCAAATTGTATGAAATAAAGACGTAAAAATATAGATAAATAAAGTTTAATATAACGTTATTTAACAAGATTTCGAAAAACATTTCAGACTTATTAGGGACTATAGACCTACATTCTGTGCTGTCTTAAAACTAACAATCGAATTTCAACTATTTTTTTAGGTGAATATTCAACATTAACTTAATTATTATTTTCACCGATCAATCATCTTCGTGCCTTCTCCATCTACACGAAGCGAAGTACATTGTTGCCAGTTAGCAAATAAAAGCCATAAACAAGAATTGAATTACAACCTGCACAGATTGTTTGATTTGTTGATTATTTATTATTATTTATATTTATAACAATGACATAATTTTTTATCTAAATAATATTAAAATAATCAAATAAACAGAAATCTGAGGTCCTCTGAAGATCTCTGAAGGTATCTAGATCTTTGCGATCCAACTAAAGTTAAAAAAGAGGTCAACTTTGTGATGTTGTATCTCTAGATCTGCCTTACCGATTTTGTTAATTCATTTACCAATAGATAGCCACGTTATTAAGAAATCAAAATTTTATTGAAAATAATTTTTCGTAGTAGTCGGAGTTGCGGACAGAGATTTCGAATGGTGGAACGAAAATGTTATTTACGAACCCAATGAGAGATATTTTATTAAAATGTTTTAGAGCTTAATAATGCCTTCAAGTCTGTGACATATGTTTTACAATCTATAGCAAAACAACCGCTGTTGGCCGAGTCCACTAGTATATAAGAAATAGTTCTTTTTTATAACAAACAATAGATAGATCTGGCCTGGCTGTACATAACGAACAAAAATTATTGATGATTTGACCCCCTTTAAAAATCGTTTACAGGCCTCAAGAGACTATATTTTTTTATAGAGAAGGATAAACGGAGTCTCATCTGATGTTAAGTTATAAGCAAACATATGGACACTCAAAGCCATAGGCTCGTCAGTGCTTGCCTTTTTAATGTCTTTTGATAAGCAAGAAATATGTCTTCTGGGATTCGAGTGTTAAATGCGCTATAATATTTGTAGGTCAACACTGCTTCAGGCTACAAAAACCATTTAAATTTTAAACCATGACGACATACGTGTAAAACCACACATTATTCTTATCATATTTATTACAAAATGTGGTCAGTAATATCTTTGTTTTATCATACTAGAACGAAGTATGTATAAAATAAGTCATTGATCGAATTAATTTAATTTAATTGTGGTTTGTTTCCTTCTCCTATTTTAGAATGGAAGTAAATAATTTTCCCTCAGGCTTTTCCCAAAATATATATAACACACCATTTTTTTAAATAAATTAATAAGTATCAATCAGTGTTGGAAGAATTAAAAAAAAATTAAATAAAAGGCTTTGCGGGGAGATTAACCAAGCTATTGTCCCCATTTTGGGGCAAACTTGGTGGGTCTTACCAGAAAGATGATGGGGTGAGACCAGGATTGCTGTGGGAAGTACTTTTACGTACCTAGACTTACATCTAAAATGGGGGACTAAATGCGGTTTGCACTCTTATTACTAACGAAAATGATGAAATAATTTAAATTTGATCAAAAATGCAGTGAATTCAATAAGAAAACATTCCAGAAATATATATAACTATCGTTTACAGTGTTACTCAGATCCATAAGATTAACATACAAGAGTTAGAAACTCTCTTCAGCAGTTGGTTTACAACAAGGTGATCCTCTTGGGCCGGCTATTTATAGCCTCGCCATAAATTCTTGTAAACAAAAATCAAATTATAAGGTGACTTCACGGTGGTACTCTAGAATGTAACGCAGATGTTGTTCTTTCAGATAATATCAGATTTTAGTGCAATAGGTCTAAAAAAATGTTATTAATGTGAAACTATTTGTATGGTGAGAACATCGACTCTTTGAAGAATCTTTGAAGAATACATAAATTCATCAATATCAAAAATTAAAGAGCCGACTCAGCAGTGTTCATTTAAAAATTCTGTCATGTGTCTGGGAATAATCCCAACTTAACGTAAGTACTTTGTAGTAGCCCTCTATAGAATCATTCAGTCCTATTTAGTGATTTGGATATTTTATTTAAATCTTCTTTGGAATCTATTTTAAACGTTCGTTTTAAAACAATACAAATCTCTCTTTCAGCGTTTGTCTCATCTGCTCACAATTCTAGCAATCAAAAAATTCAAAAAAAAATTCTTTCAAAATTCTTTATTTGTTCAGATATATGTACAATACAATTCAGATAGAGGCCTCCCTAGTAAGTCAGAGACCTGTGACAGGGAAGCTTCGCTCTTCTTTAAATCAACCAACACAATTGGTTAAAAAAAAAAAAAACAAATATATGAATATATTATGATGACTATGTAATGTGTTTGTGAAAGACGAAACAAATGTGTGCGCGTGTTGCATGAAAAGATGGATTAAGGAAAAAAATATAATAGATGATTTAGCAATGCTTCTGTTTTGTTGTAGTTAAGTGTACCGAGCCAATGGTTTAAAGTTATTTTACATTTATGGTATGTAAGATTATGAAAGCTAAGGGTTTTATTTAAACTATTATAGAGATAAGCTGAGCGATTGAGCTTACGTGCAAAGATTGTCTTGCAAATTGTGTAGCTTATTATATTATGTTGGGTCCTTTTTTGAGGTGTGTCTGTTTTATGTGGAGAGGTTGCGTGTCTCCTAAGGACACAACGGAGAATATAGAGCTGGCGTATGGTCAGTAGTTTGCAAGACTTGTACAACTCTTCAGTTGGAAAACTTTTATTTTTTAGTAACATTATTTTGATAATTGCTCTCTGAGCTCTTTCAAGTGCTAGAACTTTGGTTTTCGCACAACCCCACACTGTGATACAGTAGGTGATAACAGATTGAACTAATGTTTTATACACGGTATATATGATGTTTGGTTCCGCTACATGACGTAGATTGCAAAAAATCCAGCTTAACCTACGTATCCTTTTTATTACTGCATCAACATGGGCGTGCCAGTTTAGATTTTGGTCAATAATCACACCTAAGTATTTAATCTGTTTCACCCTAAGCAGCGTGTCACAGCCGTAGTCTTCACTACAATTGCAATTTAGTTTGTGTAATTTTATGTTAAGATTGGAGGGAGGTTGGCTCTTATCACGTATAGCAAAAGTTATGAAGTTAGTTTTAGATGGATTAATAGTTAGCTGACTGCTGGTTAAGTGCGCGTTAAGTTTGTGAAGATCCGCTTCAGCGTTTTTATAAGTTTCCTCCCATGTATCCCCATAAAAAGTTAGTGCCATGTCATCAGCATAACAAGTGATGATACCTTTATTGATTTTGGTATTGCACATTTCATTGACATATATCAAGAACAGCGTTGGCCCTAAAACCGAACCCTAAGGGACGCCGAAAGAAATCGGGTTTTCATTCACGTTACTAATTAAGTTACCTAGCTTGACTCTTTGAGTCCTATCTGTCAGATAGCTGGTCAAGAGGTTGAGAAATACTCCTCTAATGCCAATATTATCAAATGCCTTTATTACCAAATGAAACACAAACAGTATCAAATGCCTTTTTGAGGTCGATAAATAGTGTAAGACACTTTTGTTTCCCGTCAAGGCGTTCAACTAGGTAATTTATAACGGCTAGGATAGCATCTTCAGTACTACAATTTGACCGAAAACCAAATTGTGTTGGTGAGAGGAGATTGTATTTATTAAGGTAGGATATTATTCTTGAGTTAATAGTTTTTCTAGGATTTTGGATATAGCTGTTAAGATAGAGATTGGGCGGTAGTTACTGATGTCTTTTTTATCACCACTTTTGAAGACTGGATGGATAATTGAACTCTTAAGAATGGTAGGGAAGACACCGGTTTTATAACATACATTGCATAGTTGAGAGATAATAGGAGAAAGTAATGGTGATGCTAGTTTTAAGAAGCGGTTGGAAATATTATCAATTCCAGTTGCACTTTCTGATTTAAGGTTTTTTATTATAGCAGAGATTTCATTGGGTTCAGTGTCAACAATTCCTATTGATGTTAATTGCGTCTTATTGTTAGACTGGAAGTCGAAGTGTCTTGGGGTGGATGGTAGTTCTTTTGCTAATAGTTGACCTATATTTGCAAAATAGTTATTTATATGAGCAAGTGATGCTTGAATGGTAGGCTTTATTTGCATAAGTTCTAAATTATTGTTTTTTGATTTGTGTAGATTACTTATTTCTTTAATTGCATTCCAGAGGGTTTTAGTATTATTGCTTGATTTAGATAATAGGTCACGATAATACTTGCGCTTCAGATTTTTGATTAAATTGTTGCAGTAGTTACGATAACGTCTGTATGTTATCTGGAGTATGTTGTTACTAGAGTCTGCTTTGAGTTGGAATTGGAGTTTATTCTTGTGTCTTATGCATTTCAGAACACCGGGTGTAATCCAGGGCTTTAAACAACGCTTGGTTTTTGGGATAGTTTTTATTTTAGTGTTTGCCTCAAGAATCTGTGTAATGATATCAGTCAGTTTTTGCGTTAAATCATTGGGATTATCGATTGTTAATAGATGAGAGAGGTCGGTTTGGGTCAGGGTGGATAGTGCACTTTCATAGTCGGCTATGGTATTATATTTACTAACTTCGGTCGAAGTCGTGTGTTTGAATATGTATATGAACACAGCTGAGTGGTCAGTTATTGTAGTTTTTAAAACGGCTACTTTTGCTGAAAAACATTTAGGGTCAAGGTTAAGCATAGCATGATCTAGACAGTTTTCGTCTCTGGTTGGTAAGCGGTGTCCAGGAATCAGCCCTAATCACGAGAGGTGTGTTAGATAGTCAGTACCGTCCAAGTCAGTAGATTCATCTAAAATGTTTATATTAATATCGCCTAGTATTATAATATTTTTAGTCAGTGAGATATCCTCTAGGTCACAGTCACAGATTCAGTAAATTTCTTTTTGCTGCTGTTTGTATGTGATCGGTAGATTCCGAGTATGGTTAGGTTTTGTATTTTGATAAGCATGCCAGAAGCTCAGTATAAGTCTAGTTCTTGCTCGGAGTGTTCAAAGTTATCTTTGAGATAAATAACTACACCATCGTTTTGAGTTTGTTTCTTTGTTGTATGATGGGCCTGATAGCCTTTTTTGATAGGGAGGGGTTTATCGTGGTGAAGTCTACATTCTGTTAGAATAATTATATCCGGGTCTGTAGATAAATCAAGCAGCTCTAAGTTTAAATCTAAGTCATCCGAGTTCTTATAGACACTTCGTATATTTTGGGTTAGAATATAATATCCCTGTTTTCGGGTTGGAATGAAATTCTTGAGCTCTTCAGGTAAACAGAGAGTTGAGGAGAAATTAGATGTTTTGTCTAAATCTTGAAAGTACCTATCCATTTCTGAGTTTGGTAAGGCCCAGGGGGTTGTGAGTTGTATTTGAATATGGCTTTTTCCATAAGTGAGGAACCAGCAGGAAGCAAGGTAAGATGAAACAGGATAGGGTATGTATTAGGAATTGGAAATCATGTAATTTTACTTTGATGTGTTTATGCAATGGTAGGTATTGAGGCATTATTGTGAAAAAGTTAGCAGTTATGTGTAGATGTTCAAGACTATTTACATAGAGAGTATGAGAGGAGTGTACATCAACACATGAGTTGAGAGAGGTGAGTTGACAAGGCAGTACATATGAGTTACATAAACTTAAGTAGAAAACATTAGAATTAGTTATAGTACCTGAAATCAGTACACAAGAGAGTGGGATACAAAATGGTACAAATAATGGTTGACACAGAATAACTATCCCGATTAGTCATTATAGTCATAGTTTGTAGAATGGTAGAGGTGTCGTCTTTTCGAAGATATACAAGTCCTATGGCCGTCCAACAGTACTTGTATTTCTTCACTCTCTTCACGCCTCCAGCTAGAAAGTAAAGCCTACTTGCCTTCTGCGTTAGTGATTCCGAGATGAAGATCGGTACATCGGGGTCTTTCTTAAGTCCGAGGTGTTGGTTGAGTTTGTTGGTTGGGCCAGTGTTAAACTTCTTAGCTGCATAGAGCAATTTGTCTCTTGTAACCGTAGAGGTTGGTTCGATTACAATTGTTTTTGTAGAAGAGTTTCTCCTTGTTTTATATATATCCCTTATGTCCTCTTTGTTGATTTCAGATTTTATATTTTGCGCAAGGTTTGACATTAGTTTAATTAGGTCCTCTTTAGATTCTTTACCTTCCAGAGGTACATTTCTCATCTCAATAGTTGTCTTCTTTTGTTGTCTGGCGGTATCTTCTAATTTATGTTCTAATATCAAAATTTGTTCATCACGTTTTTTTATCTCTATTTCCAATGACTCAATTTTTTTTTAAATTCTAAATTTTGCTCTGCTAGGAAAGTAATTGACTTTTCTATATTTGAGTTGCTCAGATTTAGGGCAGAAATCATTGGGAATAGCTTGTCCATTTGCTTTTGATGTTTCTCTCCCCACGAGGTAATAATATTCTTCATTTCTTCCCTAAAGTCAGAAATTTCCTCACTGTGTGTTTTTGCAAACCTTTTACGTTTTTGCCTAGAAGTGACAAAGGTTTGCTCTTCTTGTTCCTGTAAGTTAGGCTCTGACGTAGATTTTTCCAGGGAATTATTCATTGAGGTATTCATTGTGTGTTACCTTGATCTTTATACCAAGAGCGCAGAAATGGCAAGGTCTTGTATTTAGTCACCGGTCGGGGGTGTGGCCTCCACTGGTGTGGTTGACACTCCTTCTTGCAACTTGCGTATTGGGGGCGGCAGCAAGTGGGCGGTGACTTAAAAGAATGGTGGCTACTCCTATGATGCACTGTTATCCTAGTACTTTCAACTATTTTATTTATTAGAATTTTGAAACTTTTTTAATTTAATTAAACACGGGTTGGGTTTTATACACGACTACTCTAAGCGAGATCCGAAACGGAAGAGGAATCAGATAGGTAAAATCCTCAAATCTTATCCTAACTGTAAAATCCTCAAATCTTATCCTAACTATGATATTGCGGATTTAACAGATGCGAGAAATCGCATCCTATTCAGACTTGAGTTTGCATGTACTCCACATATGTCCTACTTTACTTTAGTTACAAGGCTATGAAGTAAGTAGCCTTGGACAGCATTGCCTCCATTGCCAAAAGAGTGCAGGCCGTTTTTCTCATGCCGCGCTTAAAGACATCTCCGCATTCGCCTCTATCTTGCTGTCAATGTTTCAGCCATTTTGGAGCCAACTGGCATCGCTAGAGACGATGACAAGCAGCCGGATATCATTAATTTTGGTGGGACGGTGTTGGTATATGATGCTACTTGTGTGAACATGTTAACCCTGGATCACCTCCCTCGGACCAGCTCAAGTATAACAGTCTTTCCACCAATTTTGATTTTGTTCTTTGGAGTTGAGATTCTTGTTCTTGGGCCATAGGGTTCAACTGCACAGGCGGTTATAGATTTAAGTTGGTGCCTGGCAGATAGTTCTGGTGACCCGAGAGCTAGTTCTTTTCTCACTCAACGAATAAGTATAGCAATACAGTAAGGAAATACTGCCAGCGTAAGCGTAAACCGACACTGCCATAGGGAACAAATTTTTTAAATTTGTTTTTACTCACTTTACTATTTTTAATTATTATGTAGGTTTAGAAAATTGTAAGTAATTTATATATAATAAGTTTGTGTGTTGGAAAAATATAATTAATTACAATTAAATTTTGACTATTACTTTGTAATCGTAAACTCTATGTATACCTACATCCTAATCGGTAAAGCTTTTAGGAAGACCGCCTGTAATAATATTTTCTGCATTCTATATATATAGAAATAAGTGATTTTGTCTGCCTGAAACAAATTCACGTCCATTAGTCTTAGAATCTTCTCTTTATTTAAGGAAACATAAATAATGTTAAACTTATTATATTGAAAGAACGTCACAATACTACGAAATAATCTCCTAATAAGGATTCCATAGAAAATGGGTTCGTAACTAGAGGTAAAGTGAAATTTCAATCTTGTAACCATAAACGCTTAGTTACTCCGAGTATTAAGCGGCAAAATATCAACAGATAAGTAATATATGACGCCGAAATGTGTCTGTGTGTAAGGAACTAATCCAATCCAATACTAGTCAAAGTCAAATTCATTTATATTATGATCAATAAAGAAATACATATAAAATATTAAATGAAATAAACAAGCAATTCCATGATAAACACATGCTACGAACGACAGCGTGCCAACATGTATTTAAACCAACAGCAAACTCGACACAACATCACAATGTTATTTCCGATCTTCACGCTATCGGCTATAGCGAATATAGTCGCAAAATCGCACAACTATAACATCGACCACGAGCTCAATCCCAATTTACGAGTCAAAAAATCAATAAGTGATGTGAAAGTGAACGATTTAGAACGTTTATATCAGAGTGATGACTACGAACCGAACAGGAATTCTGCAATAAATAAAGAAAACCAACTTAAATATTCCACTCCAAATGGCCCGGATGAATTGAACGTTAAAGCCCAAAGTCGAGAGAAAAGGAGCTATTATGTACCCATTTCACGACCGATAGAAGACTCTAGTACTAGTATACCAACGATAACTAAAGATGTGTCCAGCACAAGTGATTTAAATGATTTAGAACCAACAACTACTACGACAGATTCATCATACAGTGATTATAGCGTAGATTACGAAAATGATGGAAATTTTATATTCAAAAACCAACCAGAAGACATCAATAAGAATAAAACAGATAAATATCCGAACGATGGACTCAATAACTCGACGAGAAATAATACACAAGCATACTATCCGCTCAGTCATTTATTCCTGGATATAATGAACCAAAAGATGTGTTTAATTTCGAAAAGGGACCGGTGTACACAAATTCAATGGAATCTAATACAAATACTGAACAAAAAACTGAAGAACTTTTAACTAAAGAGAACAGTGTCAATGATAAAAGCAATGAACGAATAAAGAGAAGCTATTATATAGCAAAACCCCAGAGAGACAGACCAGGGTACACCCAAGCTTACAATCGACTCAGCCACACATACCTACGAGGATATAATACACAAGACGTATTCGACTTCGATCGAGGCATGCATGCAGTCATACGTTTAAAAACATTCCACTACAAGCCAACTCATGAACATGATCATTACGGACGCAAACAAATTAATCGCTTCCGTCTAGTGAGTCATGATGTAAATTCTCCCCATAATATTACTGACAATAAACAGGGAACGAAATAGAAAAAAAGGATATTTAGAGCGGTGACACGTAGACAATGCCCCGTTGGTTATCGACGAATATTAAATATTATGTGTGTACCGCTACATTACAAATTCTTGAGTATTTGAGTTTAGAAAGTTTGATTAAGAAGAAAATTCATGAATTGTATTATTCTCCTCCGCTTTTTTTTCTTAAAATAAACATATAACCAATACAATATGATTTTTTTATCAAGAATAATTCACAACGAAAGGTACATAAATTTCTGAATAATATTTAACCCATATATATACGATGGGATATATATAAATTTAACAATTTGTAAAACTGAAATTTGACGGAAACATAAAATGAAATTGTCAACTATTTATTGAATTGAAACTTCTTTAGGCGCACGCGGGTAACATGTTTACAGATGAAACGCAAAGGAAGAGATCGATTGAAAGAGACCGAGAAAAAATACACGCTATTGGTTGTTGTATTCGTTTAGTAGTTACATATTAGAACTTTAGATGGCAATTCTGTCGCATAACGTCTTATTATTTATTTATATTATCATTAAGACTTATATAGTGTGAATAAAGATATAGATATACTGGTATATGATCATCTATTGGGGCTTTTACCTTAGTAATAACTAATTTACAAAGATGTTTCAATTCTGACATGTGTACTTTGACTTTGCCCCCGAACTTCGTTTCTCTTTTTTACTTAGTTTACGTTTTAGTACATACCAACATGTAACATTTTGCCAAATGAAAACTTTTTAGGTTTCTATGTGAATTTTTCTCTATACCTCAGAGTTCAAGTCATACCTTTTTAATTAACAAATAAAAAATAGGAGTTTCTTAGTTAATATTAAGTGTTGTACGTATCATAAAACAATAAAAAATTCAGAGGTTAACATTAACAAACCTAACCGATGACCGACAAGTCATTTCGGAGTTTAATTACAAACAGCAGTGTTGGCCTAGTGGCTCCAACATGCAACTCTCATCCCTGAGGTCGTAGGTTCGATCCCCGGCTTTGTACCAATGGATTTTCTTTCTATGTGCACATTTAACATTATCTCGAACTGCCGTAGACCCAAAAAGTCGACGGCGTGCGTCAGGCACAGAAGGCTGATCACCTACTTGCCTATTAGATTAACAAATCATCATGAAACAGTTTCAGAAATCTGAGGCCCAGACCTTAAAAGGTTGTAGGGCCATTGATTATTATTTTTTAATTACAAACACCGTGACACGAGAATTTCATAGATATAACATTTATAACTAACAAAACACATAACATAACAGTAATCAAAAATAAGATTACAATTGTTTTAAAGAAAAATGTTAATTGTGTATTGCGTGTGTGCTGTGGTTGTAATTGGCCCTAGCTCAGCATTATGCTGAGGAGCAGAGTTGTTCCACAGCGCTGGTCACTCTGCCAGAGACCACGGCAGCTAGTTTGGGCCTCAATCGCAAAAAATAAATATGAATCTAATACTCAGTAGAAACAAATAATAATAATAAAAGTTTGCAGTGTAAGCAAATAAAAAAAAGATTTAAAAAATTTAAATAAGAATAATTGTTAAGAATTAGGTAAATAAATATTTTTGGGCGGATTAAAAACTATATTTAATGAGATTTTTGTTACGTAGATGTGTTTTTTTTTATAAATGCGACGAAAATTTGATTTTAGTTGAAAATTTTTAACGAAGCAGGGATATTATTCCAACATTTTGTATATTAGATACAAATCTAAGCGTTATTTACCAATTATTTCTTATAATTCGGGATAAAAAAAACAAATAAACCACAAAATTCATTTATTCAATACAGTCATTACATTCACTAGCGACATCAATTCACAGCAACTATGTTCACCGCCGCGAGATGGCGCTGAAACAAATAATTAATTAATATAATAATGGCCATTGGCGGCCATATTGCTTACATGGGATCTCTTCCAGGCAAGTCCACTAAGGAAAAAAAACTAAAATTTTTAATATGAAAATAGTCATTTTGTAATTTTTTTTAAGGAATTTACCAGGTCAAGGCTTAGCTCTCCGCGTAGGCTCAGTGGCTGTTGGCGGTGGCGGCGGACCTTTCTTGTCGAGTTCCTCTAAATAACTCATAATAATTTGGTCCCTTTCGTCCGGTATGTGCTCTAATGCCGAGTACCTATAAATAAAATTGTCGGTCACTTAGTTCTGGCAATATTAAATCCAAATCCAAAAAATATTTATAATATAAAATAATATCCAAGCTGGAGTTATGTTAACTAACATAAGTTAAGTTACATATACAGTGTAAACTCTATATAACGTCCCTCGACTTAACGACAATCCCCATAATTTGATTGGTTAAGCCTGTCTTTCAATTGATACACTCTACATAGCATTACAGCCACACTCAATAACGACAACAATTGAGTAATAAGGTGCTTTTTAATTTGCTAAAATTAGTAAAAACTGCGCTGCTGTGTACGTTTTGTCGCTTGATTATCATAGCCCGCAATAAAATCGATTGTCGACATCATGCATACGAAATTGCTAAGAAATTCGTTCTTTTGTTTAAAAATTGGGATTGTTTTCAGGTGTAGACTGTCGTTGACCATAAGTAGGAGTCGTGGATTATCTATACTTTTCATTTTAAAGGAATAAGAAAGTTGAAATATTATTTTGTGTTAGCAACACTGTAGCTTAGCTGTAAAATGAAAATAAAAGCTTTTTAAGTCAATAATTTAATTGTCTTCTAGCAATACCCACCGAGCTATCAACAAGCACCACCTGGTTACCCATATCCTGTGCAGGGACAGCCCGGATATCCAGGGGGACCGGGATATCCACCTCAAGGTTACCCCGGGCATCCTGGACATGGATCGGGATATCCAGGTATCTCGCTCAGTTAGAGCGTGCGATTGCTTGCACGTGTAGACTGTCATTGACCGTGACTAATAAGTAGGAGTTGTGGATTATCAATAAGTTTTTCTCCTCTCCATCCTAACAGTCCCTTCAGTGTCGTTATATACAGTTTACACAGTGTATAGTTAATTAGAAAACCAAATGTTAGGAGTCCTTTAGTTTTTCCCACACTCATAACATTCTCGTTTGCGATAATGTCCAATATTTTTTTAGGTCACTTAGATTTAAAAACCCTCCAATAATAATAATCCTAATGTTATCTTAGTTATAAGCCAGTTGACACCCAGCTTCAAACAAAGAGCCAACAACATATCGACGAAATCAAATATTTCTTATTAATAATTTACAAAATTATTTTAATTTTTTCTGGTATTAACCTGGCGTCAATTTTAAGCGAGTCGTGTATCTGCGTCATGGCAGCCTGACTCTCTTTGGTCGCGGCGAGACTGCGGTGAGTTATCGATCTGGTCTCTTGGAGCAACTGACGGAGGGCAGTTTTGGCCGCGATCTGCTTGTCGCGCTGGAAATCGCGGAATTCGCGCTCCATCTGGAAAAAAAATAACATTTTCGATAACTGCCTCTAAGGATATAAAAAAAGACTGTGTACTTATGTTTTCGCGCGTTGGAAGTTATACATCTTTGGCGTAACAAGATGGAAGTTTTTTTTATATAAAAAAAGGTTTATCATAACGCATTATCTAGTTAAGTAAAGTTTATTTAAATATTTCTACATTATCAAACAAATGGACATATATATTTTAAAAGTTGACTGTGAAACTTTAGGGTGTCGGTTTTTTGTGACGGTGTGCGGGTGTCGGTTTTTTGTGACGGTGTGCGGGTGTCGGGTTTTGTGACGGTGTGCGGGTGTCGGTTTTTTGTGACGGTGTTCGAGTGTCGGTTTATTGTGACGGTGTTCGAGTGTCGGTTTTTTGTGACGGTGTGCGGGTGTCAGTTTTTTTGTGACGGTGTTCGAGTGTCGGTTTATTGTGACGGTGTGCGGCTGTCGATGTTTTCTTTCGAGCGTATGTTAACCAACACGGCTCAATCTAATTGTTATTTCCCAAAAATCAAAGCCAGTTTTCCTGAACATAACAAATTTTTATAAAATTTCATATTGAGGGTAGTTTCAAATATTATGATGCAAATGAGGGTACTACTAGAGAAAGTGTTATACCTGTGCAGCATTCCTATAAGTAGGCGCGGCCGTCTGCTGGGCTATGAGTTTCCGTACATCCCTCCAGTGGGCGGTGCAACCCACGCCCAACTCCTCCAAAAGCGATCGCAACTTGTCGCGTCGTTTCAGAGACACGGCCGTCGTGTGCTGATTGAATAGACGTTCCTGAAACAGTTAATACATAATTATAACACTAACACTTAAACGGTAGAGCTTAGTGGCTAAGTACGTCATACTTAGCGCTGAGTATAGACTGAAACGTAGGAAAACAGTTCCTAGTTGGGATGTAGTGCTTTAAAATCCCGACTATGAACTAATAGTTATTCTAGCTGCACTTGTCCATGGGCTGCAATGACGTTTTACGCCGTATACTATAAAAAAACCTACGGTGACGTATAAAAGCCACCAGAATGTCTTACATCTGTCTGTGTCAGGCACATGAGACTGATCATCTACTCGCATCAGGAAAAATTAACAATAATGACGCAAGGACACTTAATTTCGATTAATATATGTATATGAATACAGCATAAACAGATGTCAGAGAAATAGCGTAACTGTCAGCTGCCATTGTCGTTATGTCATTTATAACGTCAAAGTCAAATCAGTTCAAAACCGTCGATTTAAAAATATACAAAAATTAAACTATATATATAGAATATATTAAAATAAAATATATTACCTTATCCTCCTTCGATAGATCGTCAGCTAAACTATATCTGTGGTCTTTCTTCAACTGTTTCTTCGCTTCCCGCCACGTCAGATCCGCGTTCCTTACCAAATCCGCTAACAGGGCGTTGAAATGCTGAAATACATTTCAACATTTATGTATTATTTAGCCAAACAAGAATACTACGTAACAATCGTGAGTTTTACAATATAATATCGTACAATCTCTGCATTTCCTGTCCATTTTACCGGTATCACTTTGATAACTGACTTCTGACAACGTCATTATTGACAACTGACAATTTTTCTCATCGAGATATCATTTTATGTAGAATTAATAGTGTGTAGTAGTTACTTATTAGATGGCAATTCTGTCCCATAACGTCTTGTGCAGTAAAAGTAGATTTTTTATTTATTAATATTATCATTAGCACGTATACAGTGTGTATATAGATATACAAATACATGGAGTGATCATATTCTGGTACATGATCATCTCAAGTTTCACTTCTGACATGTGTACTTTGTTGCGTACAAAGTACACATGTCAGAAGTCTCTCTTCTAGGTAACCATAGTTTACCCAATGTTATATAATAAACGCTTGAGTACGCTAGTGTTGTGTGGAATCCCACATACCAAACACACAAGTATGCACTAGAACGTCCACAAAGAGCATTCACACGGTTCCTAGCGTACAAAACCCCCAAATTTTTCTACAGAAGTGATTATGTTGATCGATTACAGAAGTTCAATTTGCAAACTCTCGAGGATCGTCGTATGATTGTGGACCTGGTGTTTTTGTACAAATTGATGCACGGCACGATTATTTGTCCAGATATTTTAAAAAAGATTTACTTCGTAGTGCCTAGAATCAACGCAAGAAGAAGACAGACTGATACTTTTGTCGTTCCACAGTCCTTAACCAATCTAGGTAAACATGCGCCCCTCAGTAGAATACTTAGGAATTTTAACCAATGTAATTGTAGATATGGTCTTGACGTGTATTATGACTCACTTCCTAGATTTAAGAAAAAAATTCAGTCATCTCAGCCATAAGTCATGTAATATTTTCCACGTTTCAATTTATTTATGTTTAAAGATACAAATACTTAAGTAACTCTGTCCGCTATCATTTATTAAGAGTCAATGTTGTGTACACCTATTATTAGATTGCATGCTAGAATAAAACCCAATATTGTTAATTAGAAAATGTATACATGTAATCTGTTGGTGTTCCTTAATAAATAAATAAATAAACTCTGCCCTAACCATACACAGACCGCAGTGACATACCTGCATGGCTTCGTCTCTCTTGTGGTACTCCCTCTCCTTGTCACGATCGCGAAGACTGGTGGCAAGCGCCTTCTGTACTTGCTTCTCCCTCTCCTTGATGGACGCCTGCGCTCTCGCCTCTCTCTCCCTCTCCTTGGCCTCGTCGTCCTCCTTCTTCTCCTCCTCTACCGGCTCACTCTCCTGCTTTGGTTCCTCTAGACTGGAATCTGGCTGTTAAGTGGGGAAGCCATTTAAAATTTAACTGTAAATCATTTTTTAATCTTGCGGCTCACAGCCTCCTTTATACAAAGGAAATACATTTCTTCTTTATATAGTATTTTGGTGTTATTGTTAAGTTAAAATGTCATTAACCCGTTGTAAGAGCGGAGCACCCTGGTTAACAGGTCTCCCTAGACTTACAGGGGCTCCAATATCTGATAAAACATTGTAACTTCTTTTTTACATTTTTTATGTGAATTAAATGTTATAGTCTGTGTATACATACTGTATAAAATAAACCTGAATATCTATGTATGAATAAGCAAAAAGGCTTACGCGGCCGGAGACCAGGCGGAAAATAATAAACGTCTTAGATATTAGACTTTCTCCTTCAACTTCAATTTTGTTCCCTTTAGAGTAGAGACTCTTAGGCCTGGTAGAGTTTAAGTTGGCGCCTGGTAGACATTACCAGTGATCCCAGACCTGGTGCTTGCCTCACGAATAAGTAACGCAATATAGCGAATTAATGCTGCCAGCGTTAAAGGTACACTGGCACAGGGACCAAATTTTTGAAGTGAAACTTTACGTTATGTTACGCGTCACATTTTTCCGTTACGCACCATATTTTTCTTGTCCCTACCACGGTTGATTCGAAGAGATTCGAAGCCATTTATAACAAAAATATGTAATGATAACAATAATTCTATTACAATTAATGAAATCCTGCAATGTTCTTAGTAGTAATAAGGTAAAATGAAATAATTGTATTATTTGTATTCATGTCTATGATAATGAAAGCCTTTTGTTAAACTTTATCTAATTTAACTTTATTTAATCAATTTCTGTTAAGTTGCACATAGTAGATCATTTTTTAAGGTTATAAAGAACTTTAACTTCTTACGTGTGCACACATTTTTATTTAATTTTTAATGATTATTATTAATGTAGGTTAAGAAAATTGTATTGTATATTTGAATTTCCAAATTAAACATAACTTATTAACATAATTTCCTACCCTCATTTTGGAATATTAAACATAAATGTTCTGAAATCTCTTTTTTAAACCTAAAAAAATCTTCTTTCGCACTTATACTTTTTAAACATGGTAACATAACAAATGAAAATTATTAAGGTCATGAAAAGCCCAAAGAAAATCTTACCCTTTATTATCAAATACACTTGTAATATAGAAAATATTGAATAACTGCTTGCCAATTACGTAATCATGCTTCTCTAAATATTAAACTCTACATTAAAAATCAGTTGCCAATTGAATGCAGCCTCGATACTACCGACATCTTTGTGTAAGAATCGAAAGTATTTTTATTTACGAAAACTTGGTTATATTAGAAATAAAACATAAATTACAATGCAACGGGCCTTATCGCTAACAAGCGAACTCTTCCAGGCAATGCTAGTAAAGAAAAATACTATGTAAAAATTACAACACCGGAAAAACAAAAAAAAAACGTTTCATCATTTGTCAATGTGATAGGCGAGGTCAGCCTTCTGTGCCTGACACACGCTGTCGTTAAGGTTTACGGCAATCCGGTTTTTCTCACCGTTCGAACGTATGTTAAATGCGCACATAGAAAGAAAGTCCATTGGTGAACAGCGAATCGAACTTACGATCTCTGGGATGTCAAGGAAGCTCTTCATGACAAATCAAAAGAAAATACATTATGTACGAGTAACGATTGCGCAAGATAGGATATAGTTAGGTTATGAACTTTGATTGACAGCAGTTTTTCATTATTCAATACGACAAAATAAGCTCAATTGTAGCACAAGAGTTTATATATACACGAAACAGGTCAGATAAATCCCTTAAAAAGTCATGGACACTCTCGTCAGTTCCATAGATCAGCCTTCTGTGCCTGACATGCCGATTACCTACAACTACAGCAAGTGTTAGCCGTTGTTCAACGAAATTAGGACGAGAATCACATCCCAATTGCGGCTTCATAAACTCCGCCTGTTAGAACACTTCTACAATATATTCATTATTACAAAAACCATCGCTTTGGCGGTAATATTAATTGTTGATTGCCATCATTGCATGGACTACATGAATCCTTTTTAATGTAATTATTTAATTCAATACTACGACAATATTGTAATACAATAATAACTATATAGATTTGTGATTGCCTATCTGAATAAATAATTATTAATGACGGATATATGAATTTTATTTACAGTGGAATCACGATAACTCGAACCGCGTTAAGTCGAAAAAGACCCCTCAAGAATCATTTAGACTTTGTAACTCGAACAAAATGTTAATTCCCTACGAAGTATTGATAATACATATTTAAACTCTATAACTCGAATCTCAAAAAGGTAACTCCGTAAATCATAGTTATTGAAAGAAAAACACTTTAACATAATTTAAAATAATAAAGTTTATAATAATACATAGCTTCAATCCGGTAAAATAAAATACAGTCACAGTTAGTAAAATATAACGTCTTACTTGGAATTTCCCGAAATATTAGCAATAAAATTCAAAATGAATGTTCAGGTACGACGCTTTTCATCTATTGTTTTTGTCTTGTGTGTGTAATAAATAAATACATTCATAAAAAAAAACGATACACTACAAAACTTTTTCGAGTCGAAATTTCAGCGTATAAATCATACGTATCTCGAAGTTTTTGTTATGTCAAAAACTCGCCAATTTTTTCGTCGTTCCCTTGACATTCGAGTTATCGACATTCCACTGTATAATTAAAAAGTGAATTGTCATTTCTACACCATTTTGGGTTATCGTAAACTAAAGCATTCGAATCGTTGCAGTTGCAGAGTTACGCCGCTGAGCCCCGAACTTATGCCTCTAAGATAAAATGGAAATTACATTTTATAGATAATTCTGAACCGGGGTTAAAATTTATTAATAATAATTAATGTATGTATATGTAACACAAACCCCTAAGGTCTTGGGTTCAATGTCAAAACCATAATCAATTTATGGCACAAAAAGCTTGCCTTATGAAACCGACAAAATATGTCTGTCATTTAGGTTAAGGGACTTAAAATACAAAAAATTAAAACATTTTTTTGACTTACATTTAATAAGCAACGTATATATAATAAATCATATTTTAAATATGTTTTTCCAAATAATAAAAAATACATAATTGTGCAAACTTTTAAAGTCAAATCCAACAAAATAAATAACCAATCTTTCAAAGCAAATCGCGTTTCGCTTCATCGTGATTGGCCAACGATCACGTCATGACACGTTAGACCAATCAAAGGCATTCGAAACGAAACATCGTCTTCACGGATCGTAGCACATTTTACCATACAAATATGTCGAATTTTTGCTTCGTGTTATTCGATTTGATTTGCATGTAAGATTGGTACGTCTTTTAAAACGTAGACTCAAGATGTTTTTTTAATCTTACAATGTGCTTATAAAATTATAAATACCAAAAAAATATTCGATAAAAAACATTGTATCATCTTCAGTCCACGCTATTCAAGGCCGTTACAATGATCTCTCAAGGTCTAAGCAGCGAGGCCTAATTCGAACTGTCACTCTCGAACGTTAAAAATATATTGAACTTTGACATTTATTTATTTACAGCAAGTATGGCCAAATGTTTACTAAAAATATACAATTAAGTGATTTTTTATAAAATTACCCGAAAGCTACTTGAGGAGTGACAGTTCCCGCTCGTTTCTGAATATAACCTTGGTCATAATACAACCCTTTCATCTGTCAAATAGGATGACAGGTACAACAACTGGTTCGCACCGAGTCTTGTGTTTAAATATTTAAAAAAAAAAACCTAATATTCTAGAATAAACAAATCTATAAAGTGGCTTCAACATTTTTGACAAATGACATCTGAAAGGTTGACGTTGGCGCATTATTAGGTTTTTATTGTGTGGACTTCAGTACCCCTATATAAAAACGTCTTTATCGTTATTTAACTGGCGTTGAACTATCCTTGCCTATGTAAAGAGCACTTGTAACAATCTCATTTTCTCTAGTTATTCCAACTTTCGACAGCTTTTAGGTTTTCAAAGTTCAAGATTTCCATACCAGAATTACAAGTACTGGTCAACCTTTCAGAATAACAAGGCGGACAGTTCTTAACGATACACACCTTAGTACTTAACTTAATTCTTATGTAGAAATTCTACTAAGATGCACAGAACATGTCGAAGTTCACGCAGTGTTAAGGTACGTTAAACGAGTGTACTTAAGGGTTGAAAAAATATATTAGGATAAAAAATTCTCTTTGAATATTGCAACACCATTAATTGTTAATTAAATTAACGTATTCACACGTCTCGCTGACTTCGTATTAAACGTTTTTGATATTATTCATTTGATAGGAACGATTCCATAATTCAACGTGAATATAAAAAATAACACGACATAATTTAACATTTAATATGAACTATACTAATTACATTCCACGACGATGGCAACACTGCCCAAATTTTTTTCCCCGATCTTAATATAACTTCTACATAAGAGTACTTATAATCTATATTTATATACAAAAAGACATTTTGGTCGAACGCTAATGTTGTTATATTTACAATTGTACACATGTATTGTCCAATTAACTGTCACTGTCACTGTAAACTGTCATTTCTTTGAATTGTCAATCAAAGTCATCAAAGGATTTTGATCCTTGATCATTACTATTATTGCGACTTTAGGCCAAGTGCACAAGGTATAAAGTCAGTATGTTCCACGGATTAAGTATCTCGATTTCTTTTTTAATTTTATTGCGACCATGACGTAAATATAAAGAATACAACATAAGGGTAAATAACTGTAAGCACGAGGAAAAAATATAACAATTCAGATAAAATTATTAAGTTGTAACGTTTATTGGGAACAGAATTCGAAGGACCAAACAATTGTGATCCCGTACGGAAACCTTTTATTGCCAATTGCAATAACGCCTAAATTATAAAATCCACAAACCACGCATATCAATGGCATGCATAATTACATATAATTTTATATGTGGCCGAGACAATTCTTACGAAAACCTTCACACAATTTCGACGAATAGAAATGTCACAATAACTATAAAATCACTTCACTTATTCGCTCTCATGCGTTCGTGAGTTTTAACGTCCATCGCGTCAGCGCTTTTCAAACGAGCGTTTGAACACATTGAGCAAACACTATTCCTTCTCCGACTTCCGTTTCCTCTTATCAGTCTTCTCTTTCTTCTTCCCCTTCTCCGGTTCCGGCGACTTGAAGTCCGGTCTTCTCTTTTTCGGTGGCGAAAGGATTTTCGTGGGGGACTTTTGTGCGGTGTCCGGTGTCTTTTTCGAGGACCTGAGCACTTTCGGCGAGACGTTGTCGGAGGAGGTTTCGCTGTTCTCCGACGGTTTGTAAGACTTGGACGACGGGTCAGATTTGGAGTCATCCTCGCCGGGGATGCCGAGAATTTCCGCCCATTGGTCGGGAGGTGGTGTGGGCTGTTTCTTTTCGTCTTCGGTCGGTGGGTCGGATTTCTGTGGGACAAACGGAGCGAGTGAGTGCAGAGAACATAGGAGCGACCCTACATCGGACACTTGACGGAATCGTACGTTCGAAGCTAGTGGCGAGCCATTTGAGTAATTCAAAACTTTTTCAAATAAAACGGTATTGATATTGCCACATCAAGCAACATGCGTACTGTGAACTCAAGAGCCTTACAGTGACCGCGCACAAACGCCTGTCATATTCTGCGGGTGTCCGATGTTTACGCCTATTGGCCGAACGGCGAAAATTGTTTACACAAAACGGTATTACCAATTTCTATTTGAAGCTAACACAGACGAAATGTTAATTGCACCAAATGTGGTAAACAATTTTCGTATCCGTAGCCGTACGTCCCAGTCTCTCATCATCGCTCCATTTGTCCGTACGTCTGCAATATCGCAAGCCTACTGTCCGCCGTTTGCCAAAGTTTTCCAAGGGAACATTTCGGGTCCACGATGTTTCAGGTAAGGATAAGATTTTTCAGTGCGAAATCCGACATGCCAAATTAATATGGACAGTAGACTACATTGTATACCCCCCACAGATTATGACAGCCAACAAACACTAAACCGTTTCGCGTACAAGTGTCCGTGACGGAATGGCTTAAACCACTAATATATAAAATTTGAACGACATTCGACGAAGTTCAGAACCAGAACCATTGTATCGTCGCAAACATTTACGCTTTTTGTGGCATATATGTACCATAACACATCCAGCACTACCTAGTATATGAATCTATAACTAATGACTGATTATCGAAAAATATACGGTTATATGAGAGGTATATATCTACATTTCTGTTTTGTAGGTAATTAAAAAAAAAACACTCGAGGTTTTCGTTTATTTCTAGTCGGTGTTAAATTTCATTATCAAAGCGATAGATTATTATTGAGTTCAAATTTAATAGGGCTTCGAGTGATTCTTGTGTTCAGTGTGAACAGTCTAATGTGACACATACAAAAATCACACTACCTTCATGAGGATTTATGCCTAAATATTATGTAATCTTTTGTCTTTTGTTATTGTAAAAAAAACTGTATTCTTTTGTCTTTTGTTTTTATAAAAAAAACTGTATTTTTTTTAAAGTCTTCTGTTTCTGGTCGGTTGTACGTTTTCATTATAATATACAATAAGTGTTGCAATATATGTTGTACGGTACATTTTCTCGTGTAAGTCAATGTTGTAATGTTCTTAATGAGGAACAAATATCTTAGACAGTAATATGCAGTGACGAAAAATTTAAAAAAGATCCACATTAACATATAATCTAGGCAAATAAATAATCCCGTTAACTTTAGTTGGTTTCCGTTAGGCTTTTATTATTTTGTATTTTATGGGGGCGTTTCAGAAACGTGACTTTCTATGGGTGAGTTAAGAAACAGGACTTTCTATGGGCGAGTTTCATAAATAGGACTTACTATGGGTGAGTTTTAGTAATAGGACTTACTATGATGGGTGAGTTTCAGAAGCAGCTACCGTAAAAATCAACACATTTTCCGGCTCTATTTGTCTTTCTGGATCTCTTACCCTAATTTAATCTACGTTGAACTTACATAATATATCAGGTATGCTTGTTACATCTCCGGTACTCCAGTAATAAAGCCACTTAGGTATTCAACATAACATATATAACAAAAACAGCTATTGTATAAACCAGTTTTGTTTTAAATTTCATTACGATAAACTCAAATCTAATCTGACAAATGCTTTGTTCAAGGAAAAATATATTCCTTGAGTGTCAATAAATTTAAAAAATGCGATTGTAACATAATAAATGACAAAAAATTAAATTTCTCTTTAATGTATATTAACTAAAAGTAGCAAAAACGATATTTAAACCAAGATTTTAAGCAATCAAAGATGACATAACTGGTCTAACATCATCAAAATAATCTTATCAAACTAAGTTACCCAACTATCGTATTGGCTATTAGCTGTTAGTGTATCATAAATAACATTCACTCACCTCTCCCTTATCCTTCTTTTTCTCTTTCTTTGAGTCCTTGTCCTTTTCCTTCTCTTTCTCCTTGTCGCGATCTTTGTCCTTCTTGTCCTTTCGGCTGCCGCGTTCGCGTTCTGAAATAAGATATTTATATTAATCGCTTCTGCGTCTGTCTCTACGATAAGTGACACGGTCTCAAGACATTATATATATTATAGGATTAGAGTCGTATATATATAGGCCACATAATGGAATCCGACTTGCTTCCTTTGTGATATTATTTTAGTTCCTTTGAAATAAAATCATTTAAAAACATAAATTGTATAAAAGGCCTATTTCAAAATGGCATAAGAAGCGTGATGGAGTATGCAAGTTTCATCTCGTCTCCATCTGTATAAAAGCTGTCGAAAATATACAAATTTTTTTTTGAAACTTCTTAGTTTTTAACAGTATCAATGTTTCAATAGATATACAGACACTTGCAAATATTTTAATTTAGACATAGCATTATATATATTTGGATGGACTTTATGGACGAATAGATTTGCTGCCGTTGATTTCCCTTACCTTATGTGACAAGATACACACAATTGTTCCATGTGCCTCATACGAACTCGAATTAACTGCATAATTTCGGGTTTTATCTAACTCATCATGAGGTTATTGATATTTTCCACCTCACCAAAGAGGATGTAAGGAAATATTTGAAGAGGCGGGAGGACTTTGACTTTGTTTAATGCCTACAGGCAATGTAATCTAAGACTAATATCACACGTGTTAATCAAATTAACAATAACAAAGGCCGGATGTTTATAAACTTAGGTTTATTTCTTAAAAAAATTGGCACCTCAATAGGTAAGATTTGTAAGCTGATTATAAAAACAATTACACTTAAGTATGTTGTTGGTATCTAAATATGAAATATGGGCTGTTGTGTTATAAAGAGTGAATGTATGGGTTTTGTGTTAAACCAAACAAAAATAACTCATTTTACGTTAAAGAGTATTTCTTTATTACGAATGACGTTATAAAGAGTTGACACTATATTGTTTAACTATGAAATCTGTGTTGGCTTTGTATATTATCTAAGTGTTTTGTTTCATAATATGTATGTTAGCTGTAATATTACTAATATAAATTTTTACTGTTTTTGTTGTAAAGCTAATACAACGGTCATATTTTTAAAATAATCTTCGAGCCGTTTCATATCGTTTAAAGCATTTTAAAAATACTGATATAATATCGTTTTCGCCTCTCATTATTAAATTTGGATTATTTACTTTAAAAAAAATCGAAAAAAACATGATAACACAAATAATCAATCAGAATAATAGCATAAGAATTTCTCTTGGTCTTATCATAAAAGGCAGACAAAAACTCTCACCTTTCTCCTTTCCATCCTTTTTCCTCTCGTCCTTAATCATCTTGCAGTACTCCCTAAAGTGATCCTCTCTCAAGGAGCTACTCTCAACCGCTTTATACCGGACGTCGATATCGATTTTCTTCTTCACCTCGACCCAACGGGCGTGTCGGTCCACATTTTTGTCTTTGAGGAGCTGTATGAAATCTTGTTTGGCCTATAATGAGAGAGTTGGCGATTATTCACTGGCATTCCTCTATATAAAGTCAGTGGTTGTGTTTGGTTCATTGGTAGATGGAAATCTTTGTAGCTTGGAATTGGGAAGGGCGCTTATAAAACATTTACTATTCAAGGAAGGCAACGGGAATTGATATTTATAAAGGCAAGGTGTTTTTTAAGGGGAGTGTATTTATACCATAAGTTTTGTCACCAATTAATAAATATTTTAACTGTTCTTAATTATTACATCATGATAATCTGGCCTATTTGTATATGGCTGATGGAGCTTGTGACTAGTTTTTTTTTTAATATATAATCAATCTGAACCAACCACTTTCTTTGCAAATAAACGATTTATTAGTATTGAACGTCAGCTATAAGGCTTGTTTTAGATTTTTGTGTTTTAAGGCCCTATCCGAACACGAATTTCTGTGTCAGTGTCAGTGACTGCGGTACGCAATGGAGAGTGGCTGTGTTCGGAATGTTTTTCTATGGAGCGAAGTTATTTAAATCGTGTATCGATCTTTCAAAATGAATACATCAACTCCTCAACTCAACCCTATATTTTTCCATTCGCCATACTTCAAGTAACGATGACAAATAATGGAAAGAAACAATTTGGTTTTTTGGAGTTTGGCGACCATATGGCCTATATGTAAGTTTTGTGTCGTAGAATTGTTGGACATTCTGTGTTTACCAGCCTAATTCAGTTTATTTAATATTTTTTAATTAGTGTTACGTGACGAAAGACGATTTGACACACACTCAAAAACTATATCAATTTCAATATTTCGCCATTAAAATTAAAGATATATACAAAATATATTACAAGTAGGCCTATATCATATATATTTGGTAAAATTGCGTGGGATAGTCCAAATTTTCTCTGCAAAAATCAAGCTAGGAGTTCGGGAACCTGTCATTTGAACTATTCGCGATTATAACGGATTAAGCAGTATTTAACGAGAGCTGGATATGTATCTGTAGTTGGCTGAGTTTTATAAAAAGCATTGTTAAGCGTTCTCATACCTAATCCGCTGTTGTGCTAGTATTTTTTTGTAACATTTATGTTTACCAAAATTGTCATATATTTTAGGTAATATAGGTTGTAACACCGTAAATAAAGTATAATGTATGATGTGTAACTTCAATAAATAAAAACGGATTATTTATTTTCTGGTTTTTTTTTTAGTTCAAAATTTAATTTAATAATTTTCATATAATTGAATTTTTAGTTCGCTGTCCGGTGACGGTTACGGACCTGATGTTAAGTGATACCGCCTCCGATGGACACTCTCAGTGCCATAGGGCTCGCGATTGCGTTGCTGGCCTATTATTGTTGGCTTTTAAGAAATTATTAATTAACTTTTTAACGTTATTATTTTATGTACCTTACTTTCTAACTAACTGGAGTCATTAAGCTTCCCATTAAAACTCTGTACTGACAGAAAAATTAGATTCAACTGTGTAATACTATGTTTGAATGTGATATCGAGTATATGTTGTGTGAGGCAATGTTTTATAAGAATGTAACGAAAATGTTTGTTTGAGGCCCTACTATTACAGAATTAAATAAAGATTCGGTTTACTATAATCTCGTTTTTAGGATAAGGGGGATGAAAATAAAATCGCATAGCGCCATCTACCGATAAACCACACACTGAGTAAAAACCTGAAAAAACATGGATTAGAAGCTGAAAAGAAGATGTATATTTTAGTGCCCTGTGGAAGAAAATTTTATTAATTTCTGAAAGTAAAATTGCATTAGTTAAACAAAAGTAAAGGCTTCGTTCATACACTTTGTTCGTTATACTTATTGAAAATGATTACTATAGAAGCTTAGCGAGACGTGCGCACTGTCTTGCGTCAGTTGACTGACTGACCATTTTGTACGCATCTTTTAGATTATGCAAGACAATTTACATTTATTCTACCCTCTTTTTTCACTCTTCAATCAATGTGTCAAGTTTTAACAGACGACAGTTAAGTATTGTTCTTTAAATCATTTTAGGGTAAGTTTTCTCAGTATAAACTGAGAAAACGTAAAAGGTTATTTCTAAAATTATCAAATGGAAACATTTCATAATAGCCTTTTAATTCTGACATGTATTGCCGCCCAAACCAAACACAATTTCCTCGAAATTCGAACCTGTGAAATGTTACTTGAAAAATGAGGGTACACCATATTTCATATAAAATTGAGGGTAGCACAATTTTTCTTAAAAATATACTAAAATGAACTTTAGTATTTCGACCTCTTGGCTATCCTTTTATTGTGTCAGTACAAGTTAATGTAGAAACAACTTCTGTTTCGACAGATTTCGAACCCAGCACCCTTACTTAGGTAGAATACACCTTATTCTTAGATATAACCATCAAAATCTATATAATAAAATTATATCAACCAGTTAAATCCCTTCCAAATCGAAATAGTAAGATTTTTTTTTACTTTGAATACTAGCTAATTCCAGCAATTGCGCCTGCGTTCATTAATGTTTAGGGCCACTGTTTAACCCAAATTCATGCAGTTTCTGATCAGTTACCCACAATATCCTTAAAATATACGTCAATATAAATATTGAACAAAGTTGAAGCCTTGACTTTTGCACATCTTAAACTACCTACTGACCTAAAACAGCTTTATGGATCACAATTTAAATTTAAAAATAATAATTCTTTATCATTGCCAATTAAAATGCATACAAAATTAATTTACCAAGAATTACAAATTATTTAATATACAATTATATACACCATATTCCTAGCAGATACTGTGTTCGATTCGAGAAATAATTACTATAATATATAAACTTTATTGGAGGTTGACATTCGTAACATATATTATTTTTGTGCCTATATGTCTGCATGCATTATTTAAGAACTGAACTAACTTCAACTTCCAATCTAAACCTACAAATTATCTGCTCTATATCTATTAAAAATTGACATAGGTGAACACAAAATTTCGATTAAAATTTTACACTGGGAATCGAACCCAATTCACAAATCCATAAAACTGTTTCTACAATAAATTTACAACATCCTTAGAAACAATAACTTTGATATAAAACAAAATTCAAAAATTCACTCCAATCGGTTCAGTAGTTAAAACTATTCGAAAACGAAACGATTTAAACTACAACTCGACAATCACCCATCACCGTTCTCTTCGGTTTTATTTAACAACGATAAGGCGTCGCTTTCCGATAATAAAGTATGGGCTTAAAACTATTTCTAACCTTATAAAAGTTTGGTGCAAACCGGGGTGACCACTTGACGTCAAATTTAATATTCATTAAAATACTTGGCGCACTACAGTAAATTTCCCCTATTACGGTAAAGTTGCTCCACTATGGTAAACTTCCCCCACTACGGTAAATTTGACATACTACGCTAAACTTGCCCCATCGCGGTAAACTAGTCCCAATAGGGTAAATTTGCCCTACACCGGTAAACATACAACGTTGAGACTCTTTAAATTGCCCGCTTAACAAAGAAGCTGTAAACCCTTTCACTTTATGACTTTTTTATTATAAAGTCAATTCATTAAATAATAAGATAACGGCTGGACTTATCGCTTTCGAACAATCTATTCCAAGCAACTATCATTAAATTAAGTGCAAACTCAACTAATAAGTAAACAAATCTATCTTCAACGGCCAACAAGCACCAACCCGTAATTTCCCGTCTAACACTCTGTTTAAATATGTTCGGTTGGCCCTAATTTAGTGAAATAAATATCTCTCTTCATTTGGCTCCACAACAGCAAAATAATGTTGTTTTAGCTTAATCGTTATTTATCCCCACTATGGTAAACTTAAACGCGTCAAATTGCCTTTACCACAAAATCCATCGACAATTATTGCTAAATGCCTGTGATAAACTTCACTATAAACTTAGTTCCACAAGCGGCCCCACTACTGCAAGATCATCACTCAATATTATTACAGACATTAATCAACTCTCCGCTCTATTACGTAGTCTATCAATATCGCCACCGGAACCAACCATAAATATTAGCGAGCTACACTATAACACACTTTATATATAAGCAATTGCCCCTCCATGTCGACCTCTAAAAATAACATCGTTACGAGATTTGTAAGTAACTTGAACCTCTCGAATAGTATCGAAGTCAACTTTCCCCCACTATCACAAACTCTATAATTTTGCCCCTCTACCACAAACTCTATAGACAAGAAGCCCCACCGTCCCTATCAACATCAAATGGCCACCACCGGCACGCGCCGCGCGTCCTCCTTCCGCAGTCAGCCACGCGCCCTCTACAAAAGAATTGTCGCTCGTATTGGAATCGATGCCAACTGGACCTAGGTGCCAAGTCAACCACGAGGTGCCAACTCGACCGCTACTATCGCCTTACGACTGTGTTATCGTGACGATGCCGTCTTATTTATTATTTCGTTGGGCAATATCACGAAACACGACCGTGTATGTGATAAATAGGACATTACAAGTGAAAATTAAATTTTAATAGCGATTTGGAAATTACTCGAATTCATTACGTTTTTCCAAACCACAGAGGACAAAAAATATCTACAATATAGTTTCGTAATTAAAAAACTATAAAAATTGTATAAAAACTATATTATAGACGGTAAAAATGCAGAATCTTAAAAATATTTCAAAAATTTCATAATCACAAGAGAAATTGAATAAAACGAAACATTCGCATAGCAGACTTGTAGGTGGGACTCGAACCCACTACAGTTGAATGACATGGGAGTCGAACCCACGGTCTTTGGAACGTATGCCAGAAATGCCTGAAAATAAATGTATACATCTGAAAAAAATGTTGATCACAATTGAAATTCGCAAAATTAAGGGGGAAAATCCCAAAAATTTCAAGCAAATTTATAAGTATTACGCTGTTGTAGCAATACGTAGAAAAGCAATAGAAGAATAGTAAAGTCAACGAGAAGACTTCAGAGAGTGTTCCAACTAAGAAACGTTCCAAATGCCCGGGCTCTATACCCAAGAAACTGGTCGTAGTTTCTACTAGGCGTTTAATTGGACAGTATGTAATATATGACTAGCTTCCTTGGCCCATAAAGAAGTTGATGTTTTTTTTTAATGACGGGGTATATGGGCAGGAGTCTCACCGGATATTAAGTGATACCGCCACCCATGAACACTCAATGCCAGAGGGCTCGCGAGTGCGTTGCAGTTTTTAGCAATCCAAGCAATCTTTGAAATCCTAACTTTCAAATGGGGCAAGCATATGTATTTTTTCGCCGGAAATCAAATTCGGGACCAACAAATCTTTTTAATAGGTATGAAATTATTTTGACACAACATCTTATCTACGATAATATATTACACCCTCCCCCTTCCAGTTGGGGCATATGCACCCTTGCTAACACAGTGCGGTACGGGGGCTGCAGCGTGCGAGAAGATAGGGGACTGAACTCGCCGCGCAGCCGTCATTTGTTATATTTGGTCGCATTAATTTTATAATACAAATGACATTGAAACGTCAGCGCGTTTTAGGATACACACAGCGCCATCTACATTAGAATTCAGTAAACACTGAATTAAAATATCTCTCTAAAGCCTTCAACAGCACTTCAAGTCACAGGTCGCAATTTATCCATCCCGCTCACTCACCTGTTCCCTGCGTTTCTCTTTCTCTTCCTTCTCTTTCTTGCGCAGTTCCGCAATGTGCTCGTTGAAGTAGGTCTCACGCTCGCGCAGTTTCTCGATACCGCGGAATCGTTCATCCCGACAGTACTTCGTTGAGAACTCGGTGAATGATGACCTGCAAATTATGATCATACGTTAAGTTTAATTGGTGTTGTCTCAAAAAAAAAAAGGAAAAAAAGGTTTCATATATTTATTTATGAGGATATCTATTGCTCAAAAACGATTTTTATGAAACCTGGACTGACCGAATTTGGAAAATAACTCATAAAAATTAAAAAACAAAACTTTAGGACATGTGTTTGTAAACTCAAATAGACATACATATAATTCCAACAATATAACACACATACAGATCAAACTGACAATTGTATAGTCGTTTAACATTAACTAATTAACACTATTAATTAACTTACTTTGAGTGTAGTTTGGCCTCTTCCATGAGTAGTTTGAAAGACTGCTTCTTCAGCAGTAGTTTGTTGCGTTTCTCTTTTCTCTCTTCTTCAGCTCTGTCGCGCACGTACTTGTTGAACACCTGAAAAATTACAGAATTTTTATTACCATGTCATAGTAATATTATATATAGTTACAGTAGTTATGTGAAGTTGTCTATTATCAATTGCAGTTGTCAACAAGAGTACCTTTGCATTTTTTAATTTTACATATACTTTTGTGCATACAGTTTCCTATTTTTTAAAATAATAAGCCTATATTCATCTAGAATTGTAATGTTGAAAGTATTTCTCAAATTGAACTTGACGGATAAATAGCAAAAAAATCTTATTGACAATACAACAAAGTTTATACTATATGTATATTATATAATATATAGTAAATGCACCATGTATATGTGTATATTTATAACACCATGCGCCTATTTTATTTTAGTTTAGAAGGTTTTTTCTTCTAGGTACATGGTCTTCAAATATAACAAACAAAATATTGTAAACACTTGTTTAAACTAGTAAGTATGGAGTTTCTTGCTCATTCTTCTCCATATGAACTAGTGTATTTTTTTTAACATTTTATCAAGCCATGCGTAGCCGGGACTCAACGCTTAGTATCTGAATAAAATTATTGCCCTCATAGTATAAGATTCTGGGTTTAATGAATTTTTACCTGTTCTGCATTAATATATATTTAAAGATAAATAAAAAAATATATATTTTGAACACTACACACAGTTCAAGATACGCAAAGAAATAAGTGCAACTCTTTTTGTCTCTTTTCGCTGTGATGAAAAGTGACAGACGACACACACCTGTCGCCTCTCCTTAGACTCGAGCAGGAGGTAGCGGTCGTCGAAGACGATCTTGTGCAGCTCCTTCTCCCAGGGGCTGAAGGCGGACACGTCCGATTCCCGCAGCAGCTGCAGGAAGGCGGTCACTCGCTGCTCGAACGGCACCACCACCCGCTTCCTGGCCGCAATCATCTCCGCCTCCACCGCTGCGTCCGCGTTTGCGTCGATGGCCTTTTTCGTCGTCACACCCACCACTGTCACAACACAATATTACTATATATTATACTATTACACGACTGTGTAATTTTAAACCGATTTCAATAAAGGTGGATAACAGTTTAACCTGTATGTATAATTCAGATCGTTTATGTGTTCTAAAGGATCAATTTAAGTGTAAATTTAAAAAGGTTTTGGGAACTATACCAAGTATCATCAAAATCGGTTTAGTATTTTTTGACGTATCCACGCGTGAATGGCAAATACTCAAATGTAGATTAGTTCAATTTTCATTTTTGGCCACCGAAAAAAGAATTTACATGCCATCCACCTAGCTCGGACTTTCTACGCCCGACTACTTTACGTATGTTTTTATTAAGGCAACAACTCACCCTCGACTTGCTTTGCCCGTTTCGCGCCGTCGCTCTCCGCAGAGTCGCTGTCCGAGTCGATTCCACGTTTGAGATCGCCGTTAGAACCTTTCGAGGGAGTCGTTTCCTTCTTCTGTTGTTGCTGTTGCTAAAGACATACATACAAATGAGCTAGCTGAAAATGGGGGTTGTTAAAGATGGGGGGGGTGTTAAAGATGGGGGGTTGTTAAAGATGGGGGGTTGTTAAAGATGGGGGGTTGTTAAAGATGGGGGTTACTATAGAAGGTGGTTGCTATATATGGGGGTTGCTATTGCTTATTTTAACAATTCAAAAACAACACTAATTTAATAGTTATTAGTTTAATTTTCTAACAACACAATCGAAACAGCAAAGGTACGTAAAAAATATTATGGACTTAAAAAATCATTATTTCACACTACAGAAATATAAGAAATCTCCGCATAATAAATATATTATTTTCTAATATATGTATTATGTAAAATAAATTATTTTACTCGGCACAAATTCTAATAATGGGGGGTTATAAGAAAAGCTTATTATTAATAATGGTAACAGACCACAGAAGTGAATATCATCGAACCTGTTGTACAAGATGCGGAGGTTGGGCTACTGCAGCATCAACATCCTTCCTCCCAAGCAGTTGAGCTGGGCGTTCCCATACTGAGAGACGGGCCGTTGGATTGTAGAAGAAAACGCGACCATCGCCAGTCCATACAACGCACCTGCAAAATAATTTTACTGGATATTATATTGATCAGTTTGAAGAACCTTATTGTAATTCGTTTTGCCGAGTCTCAATCTCGTCTTGAGCGCTGGTTTTGATTTATAAAAACATAAACAAAACAAGAAAACAAAAAAGTTTTTTATAACAATATATCGAACTTAATACAGTTACCATAGCAACGCATTTTCAAAACCTCATACAGTTAAATTTGTTACCATGACATCCCGATAGTGTTACCAACAATAAAAACATATACCAAAGCATGGTGAATAGCTCAACGCTATTTTTCTAGAGAAAAGATGGCGCCGTTACCATGGTAACCTTTAGCGATTCTAAATTCAAACTTACCACGGAGTCCCCGTGATCGGCGTGCTCGTAACCGGCCTAGTCTTGTCCGGTTTCGCCTTTTCCTTCTCCGCCTTCTCCTTTTCCGCCTTCTCTTTCTCTTCCCTCTCCCTCTCCGCCTTCTCCCGGTCTATCCGCTCACGTTCTGTTCTCTCCTTCTCCTCTACCGCGGTCGCTTCAGCCGCTGCCACCGCATCCGCGTGTTCGTCGACATCTATAACTGTTATGAATATTGATAATAGATGGGGTACCCGTAAAATTTACTGGTCAAATCATTTCTTATACTGAAACATATGACTGTCAATGATCAAGTTTTTTTCATAGAACACATGATGTTTAGTGATTACGTTGCCCATAGTCACTTATACTATCAGAAGGTTCATTACATGTTTTTGAAGGACCCTAAGTCGGATTGGTTCCGAAATACTTCAATGGTTTACACATAATGGTAATCCAAGATGCCTTTAAAAACGCTATCTTGTGGAATGACTGACGTCAAGATAATTCGGGTGGAATTAGTTCACTTGCAAAGTCTTTTACAGTGCAAAAATGAGTTTTTGTGAACTCAAGAAGTACAGAAATAAGAGAGAAAATAAAAGTTATTGCCACACCATTGCAAAATACTTAAGTGGAGATGAGCTGGCCACATCACTCGCCTGAATAATCGTAGATTGACAACAGGGTAAAGAAGGGATTGGAAAGGCCCACCAGGGAAAAGAAAGCGAGGTCACTCTCTTGCATGGTGGGCTGATGAACAAAGTTGGGGGGTGGGGAAAAGTGAGAAAAGTTACTCGAGATTAGATAAAGCTAGTTGAAGCCACTTGGAAGAGGCCTATAATCTGTATAAGGTCCTTGGAAAAAAAACTGTATAAAAATTTTAGTGTATCTTTTATAAAGATGGAGGATGTTCAAAGGAATAAATGAGGCCTAATTATTGTTAATGAAAATATACAAATTAATAACTAATTTCTATTGCAACATACCCTATTACTATAGTAATCCATCTAATATTAAAATATTTCTCAGAGCTTAGTTCAAAATTTTTAATTCAAAATCATTTTTTCATATAGGTAGCACAATGTACACTTATAAACGTCAAAAACATGTATGTATATAAAATGCTTCTAATTTTACATTTACTGCCAGTTCTCAAATCAAGTGCGTAGAAGAGAAGAACTGGCAATAAACTGTCCGCCACTCTTTTTAAAGGCAATTTTTTTTTTACACATTTGTAAGGATCTCCAACTATTACACCATGTTCCACATGACATCTTAACTAATTAATAATAATAAATTCTCATGGGAACAACACGCACTTCCTTGTTTTAAAAAGGATAAGGAGCACTCACCACCATCCAAAATGATTGGTTCATTTTTGTTATCCATTCTTTCCCCTTTTTCGACTGCAATTTTCGCCTTTAATTCTGTAATAAACAAGGTCTAAAATCATTTTAAGGTCGGGTTACTACAATTATTTTTGAAGTTATACTTCTTTTGGTGCGTAAAGGAAAAATGATGAGAGTAAATTTTTACGATGCGCACGCACACCGTCACAAAATCCGACACTCTATACTAAACATTTTAAAATAAAAAATGTCCATTGCTTTTATTATATAGAATTTTTTTTTAGGTATTTTAAATAAACTTTATTTAGCTAGATCAGTGGTGGGAAAACTTTTTTAATGGCGGGCCACAAAGTTTAAGAAATTCTAGACGAAGGCCAGAATTATTTAAAAAAATGCATTGTTGCTTTTAATTTTAATATTATTAAAACAATACAAATAGAAACTACTACGTAATTATTAGATACGGGCCACAAACTATCCATGTTTTTTTTTATGAGGTGAAAATGCGCTTGCGCAGGCCCGTGCCAAGAATGTCGAGATTGACGCGGGGACTGTGGGAATGGGTCAACATATCTATGCTGATGGACCCTCTTCGGGCCGGATTAAATGCATTCGCGGGCCGTACTTTGCCCATCACTGAACTAGATAATGCGTTATAATAAAAAATTTAATTTTTCTATTGTTAGTGTCGTTTTTTCATAAAACATAAAATAAAGGCGAAAGTTAAATTTTTTTCTGAATTATATTACATTACATCGTGTATATATGCCTCACCGTCTAGCCTCTGCAAGGGCTCCGGCTTGATCCAAACACTATGGGCTCTGCCGGCGTGGTGGTAATACATTCGGCCATCTGGAGCCACGTGGGACGTCCATTCCGCGGCCGCTGCTTCCAATTCCGGAGGTATCATCTGAAAGATATAGAGACATAATTATAACCAGGTAACTTCAAATATATATATACAGGGTGGCCAAAAAGTCGTGGATGAAACGCAACGCATTACCTGTATGACTTGCGTAATATTATCTTCAATACTCCCAATAAACAAACATTGATAGTATGTCTAACGCAAGGTCTCATGAGGCCCAATCAAGTGGATTGTATACAAAAGATACAGGGTGTAGATTTTTTCGAATCTTAATAAGAATTAGTAAAAAAAACAAATTTCTTTTAAAACGCAAAATAAATGATAACGAGTCGAGTTTAAGGACCTCCAGTAGAACAATTACTTGCAGCTGATGACCGCATCTAACCCCTAGTTGTGTTTGATCCACGACCTTTTGGCCACCCTGTATAATAAATAAAGTGAGATAATGTTTAAACAATACAATAAATAATAATGAAAATATTAAATTATGAAATCAGAATTTACATTATTACACAATCTAGGTACAGCTCCAGAATCGGATGGATACCCAACAAACTACTAAACCAGTTTTGATGAAATTTGGAGATTTCTACGCTGGAATGTACTCATCACCTAATACAATACTTACAGTGGTGTCTTTCTTAGGAGGTGGAGTGGATCCATCCAGCATTATTGGTGATTCATTATCACCAGACATTGAATTACTCATTTGGTTAGATCCCATTGGGGCTTGTCCTGGAAACATTTATTAAACAAGTTAAAAAAATATCAATGGAGGAGGTTAATCTATTTTTTTTATATTATTTCAAATTCTCAAGCCATAATGCAAATTTAGTTTGTTGATTGATTGTTATGTGGCGCTACAACTATTTTAGGCCCGGGCCTCAGATTTCTGTGTATGTTTCATGATCATTTATAAGCAATTAGGTGATCAGCCTCCTTGTGCCGAGTGCAGTCGACTTTTAGGGTCTAAGGCAAGTCGGTTTCCTCACAATGTTTTCCTTCACTGTTCGGGCAAATGTTAAATGCGCAAATAGACAGAAAGTTCATTCGTGCACAGCCGGGAACGAACCTTAACGATCGACCTCAAGGATGAGAGTTAAATGCCTTTGCCAACACTGCTCCGTCAACATATACATCAGTAATAATTCAGTATCCATATAATTTGAACTTTCAAATAGGTTCCTTAATTCTAACTTTCATACAAGATAAGGTTATGTTATAAAATAACACTTAATTATTAAAAGATTAGAGGAGACCTATGTCCATGGACGGAGCTGTAAAACAGAAGTTAACCAATTTTCCAATGAATTATTAGTGTTTATAGATTTCACATTTTTATGTACTAGGTTAAGTTTTTTACAGAAATAAAGGCTATTATTATTATTAACACTTTTATTTTAACCCAATGCAAACCTGTGTCTAACATACCTCATGTTAGAAGTTTGTCGTGTGTCTATGGTTTCAATATGTTATTTTGGATGTTGACAAGTTTTTGTTTTGTTCTATACTCTTTTTACTTTTTGTCTACTATATTGTTTGTCCAGCCAAATAAACTTATAATCAAATTAAACTATAACAATCACATTTGTCTTAAAATATTAATATTACCATTATTATCGGGACCCGGGAAGCCTGGTTGTGCCACCATTGGTGGTGGACCCCATCCCCAAGGGTTCCAAGTCCCACCACCAGGCCCTCCCATATTAGGTGGAGGACCCATATTGGGTCCGCCCATGGGCGGGCCTGATCCCATGGGAGGTCCCGAACCCATATTCGCTCCCATTGGAGGCCCACTGGAGGAGGTGGTCACTGGAGCTATGGCTGTAAAGGATAAATAACTTGTATAAACAAAAATTTAAAATTTACTGATAGATATTTTTTGCGTTTCTTTTTAGTTCACAGAGTCGGATAAATAACAAACTTAATTAACTAATCAGCCTAATTAAAATTAATAATATAAAATCAAATTTTTGTCCCAGTTATAAAAAAAAACATTTACTTACTCAACAAAAATCCTACGAAATTTTGTTTTCAATCCACCCAAAAATATTTATTTATCTATTACCTAACAATTATTCTATTTTTTAAATTTATTATATACACAACACTTCATTACTTACACTGCTAACTTTGACTAATATTATTATTTTGCACTAACTAAGTATTATTACATTCTTTTTCTTTTTTTGCGACTGAGCCACAAACTAGCTGCTCTGGTCTGTGTCAGAACAATCAGAGCTGTGGAACGACTCTGCTCCTCAGCATAATGTTGAGCCAGGACCAATTACAACCACAGCACACACGCATTACACATAAAAACATTGTTCTTTAAAAAAAAATCTCATTTTTTATTGTTATTTTGTTTGTCTCTGTGTGTGTATGTTTTGTTAGTAATAAATGTTATGTCAATGTCTAGTTTCACTCTTTAATCTCTTTCTGTGAATTGTGTTTAAATTACTGTTAAAATTAAAATCTTTACCATTGGGCATCTGGTTAGTTTGAAGGGATTCACCAGGTGGTAGTTCATCCATATCCATTGTTGGCTGGTCAGATTGATCCATTTTCATTTGGTTGTTACCTTAAAAAAAAATTTGTAATAGTTATAAAACAGCAGTTTGCCCTAGTGGCTTTCTATGTGTGCATTTAACATTAGCTCGAACATTGAAGGAAAACATCCAAAGGAAACCGGCTTATCTACAACCCAAAAAGTCAACGAAGTGTGTCAAGCACAGGAGACTGATCACCTACTTGCGTATTACATTGACACAATTGATAATGGAACAGAACATATAGAAATCTGAGGCCCTAAAAATTTAATGATTTTTTTAATGGTTATAAAATATTTCGTTAGGATCTCTAGGACTCGTAGCAAGTCTCTCAACACAGAGGTCATGCATTCAAATTATGGTTGTGCATCAATGGAATATTTTTTATATATGCCCAAGTAACACCATTAAAATATTAGACATGTGTCAGGCACTGAAGGCCACCCACCAATTTAAAATTTCTATTACAATTTCAAAGTTGAAATTTGTCAATTTAATAGAGTGTTAAAATATATGTGAATGACTCAAAAAATTGACAAAATTATTCTTACATAAATCAAATAACATATTTTTAGATCTTTTTTAAATTAATTATAAAATAATCTGAAACTTCACTTATATGATGACAAACATACTTGCATAGTTGAATTATAATTGAATGGTTTGTAATATTATTAATAAACACAAGATTTTCAATTTAGTACCTAGTTTAAAAACAAAAAAGATTGAGTGGCATGAAACTTACCATCTTTTGCCCATGGTGGTGGATGTGTCATATAGGGTGGGGCAGAATTGGGTGTGGAACCACCTCCTTGTGGCCCCATTCCAGGGGGCATCATGCCTCCCATCATGCCATTTGGCATCATTCCCATGGGTGGACCACCCATTGGTCCTCCCATTGGGTTATTCATGCCCATAGTTTGTGGGTTCATGCCTGGCATTTGGCCTGAAATATGTTTGAAAAAATGATCTCAGTATATATATATTTGAGTTGTTACATAACTCAGAATTTTCTTCCATCAATTAGATTTGCTACATTCAAATTGAAATAAGTTTGACAAACTTATTTCAATTTGAATGTAGCAAAATACGATTAAAATCCAGAGCTATTAAATGTATATTAGCTATTAAAAAGAGTGGCGGAACATTTGCCAGTTCTTCTTGCCCGCTCTACACCCTTGACTTCTATACTGGTTTTACATGTAAATTTACAATTAATTTAAGTTCTTTTCTGACATTCATAAGTGTACTTGTTTACCTATATGAATAAAGTTATTTTGAGTTTGAGTTATTACCATACCATATTATAATGTTAATGAATATTTAAATATATAAAAACGCATGAAATGGTTTACGTCATATATGTAAAATATGAATGAAAAACAGTTTCATCAACAGCACAAACAAAAATTTGTAAATGATTTGAAATAAATAAATCTGTGTCGTTAAGATAAGCTTAAACTATGTTTTTAATTGAACCTTCTAGATTACATGTATTGCATGACCTACATCAACAGAAAGGGACAAAGTTTATTATAAAAAATAATTAACTAATGATTGATTTAACACTCACCTGCTGAGACCATAGCTTCCATTTCAGCCTGTGTTATGACCTTGCAAGTTGGACTCTCTTGTGGCCTAGTCCAAGTTGTTTCTCTAGTGCGTTGGTGATAGTAATATGATTTGCCCTCATCGGACTTAGTTTCTACCCATATTTCTGGTGGAGGCTATGAACAATTACAATTCAATTTCATGAGATGATTCTCGAGTCAACTCAAAAAAAATCTCTTAATTTGTTTAAATGGGTTTTCAAGCATTGAACAATTTTAATGTGGCGAACAAGTTAGCATATAATGTTTAATAAAATAATTAATCTCATGAATAAAAAACAATCATAAAAAAATAATAAATATAAAGAAATGTGCAACTTCATAGCTGTTAGTTTAAATTTAAGAATTAATGTATAGTAAACAAATTTAAACTAGCTCACCATATTTGGTGGTGGCATTCCTGGAGGTCCAAAAGGAGGTGGTTGTCCCATCATATTCGGTGGAGGCCCCATTGGCCCACCTGGTGGCATCATTCCAGGTGGGGGTGGGCCAAATGGAGGTGGTCCCATCATACCAGGTGGTGGTGGTCCCATAGGCCCCCAGTTATTATCAAAATTAGGCCCTCCATTAGGACCAAATCTGGGACCACCACGACCACGGAAAAATCCACGGCCTCTCATTGGAGGTCCACCAGGGCCATAACCCCTACCTCTAAAGCGCATGGGAGGCGGTCCATTCATCCAGCCCGGTGGTGGCATGCCGCGCCCACCACGGCCTCTGTAATAAATAGTTAGCTTATGATCTAGACCTTATTGCCTTAAAATTTAAATGACAAAGAAATAAATTCATTGTAGATGTAAGAAAAATCTAAACAGTGTTTATATAACATATAGAACAATTCTAAAGGATTATACAGATTGGATTGGATTGGACAATTCTAAAGGATTGTAATATGCTATATGAAAATAAACAATTTTTTTTTGGAAATATGGCAAACAATCAAATTTGAAGTAATATCCAGGTTGATGTGACAAAATTGAACAACAACATAATCTGTACATAATTTTTGACTAGACATACATACACAGATACAATTGAAAATTTTAATTCGCAGTGCCAGAGAAGTATCGCAAATTGCCAATACATCGTTTCATGAATTAATATTAACCACCTATCAATCCTTATGGCTTACTTTTTTTATAACTTGAGTGTTCTTAAATCTGACATTCAATTGCCTTGGGATTATTAATCTTTTGGGTATAATTGATGCTGTAAGAATTTTATACCCATGGTCTAACTCAAAATGTGTTGTAATTTTAGAAATTCAACATTTTTGTTGTATAGAATATAGCAAATAGAGTGCAATTTTGTATTGAACCCAGAAAAGCTTTACAAAATGCATTTAGAAACATCCAACATCTTAATTTTAAAGTGTAATAAAAATTAAAATACAATTAAAATCACAACAATACATTAATTTTTGGGAACATATTAAAATTATGCTACTACTGGAATGGGGGCATAATTATTAATAAGTTATTGAGCACAATAAAGAGTAGCCAATTTAAAAACATGGATTTGGAATGTATATGGTTTACTAAATTTAATTTGAGAAGGACAATAATTGTCATTAAAAAAAATAGCAAGCTATTGTTTTGTTAGCCCTTGATCATTACATAGTATATGTAGTCATAATGAAATATGTAGGGAATAAAATGTAAATATTGATACATCTACTAGATTAGTTCCATACAGTAAATTTCATCTCAATGCTGTAAATGCGAATTAGCCATATAATTTGAAAGTAAGTACATGTATAAATAATTCTATGCTGGACGGAAATAGCAAAATTGTCCTTCCTCGTATTGATTTAATAATTTAAATACACACTGACGCCTAAAATGTTTGTTCGTGTTCTCAAGGCTACGGAGAGCATTGACATTTTGTATATATGTAATTACATGATGGTATACCCAGTAGAGGGTTGTAGTTTAAAAATTTACCTGAAATTGCCGCGGCCACGAGGACCTCCACGAAATCCCCCATCTTCATCTTCGTAAGATTCATCATAACCAAACTCATAATCACTTTTCACAGTATCACTATCATTTCCATCGTTTCTATTAGTGTCACTCGCGCCCGAGTCCTGTGTGTCCATATTATACTCCTCTTCCATCTTTATAAATTATTGATCCTAAACTAAACTAAACACCATATTACACGAATTTCGCGTTATTAAATAATAAACCGCACTTTTGCATTTGCAATGGCGGAAACAACATTGGATCAAAATGGCGGTGGCTTCTATGACTAGTGATGTGCGCAATCATTTTTTGAACCATAGTGTAGATTACTGTTTTACTGGCATTTTCCAAATTTGGGTCAAATTTTATAAATGAGGTGTAATTATAAATATATACATTTATATCATTAAAAATGAATCCAGTTATAAAATGTAATGTCACGAATCGTCAAGAGTCAGCAATGCTACAAAGATGTGTTCACTGTAACTTCATTTAAGCACATAATATTACGTACATTTGTAAATGTTGCCAAAAGTATCAACATTTTATACCAATCTTAAATACTTGCTAATCATATGCTTTCATATTTTTGTCTCTCAATACGCAACTAGAGTACTGTGTCGTTTAATTATATTTTGTTCAATATTACGTCCAAAATGATCCAAGAAGATGTCATAAAAAGTAGGAGTCATCAAAAATTAAAGATGAATGATTATCAACTTTTACATTATTTTATTAATGCTAGTGAACAGTTGTTTACGATATCTGTGGCATGATTTTCGAAATGATGTATATACAGATTGGAAACTGTGAATTTTGCACCTATGCACCTAGATATTTAAAATTTTTAATTGTTTTTAAATACACTCATCAAAATAATAATTACCAATTCGAATTATAATATATCGATATATTTATTTACATTTAATTTACGGATTTCAAATTGACGCGCTCATTACCAAGCTGATCCTTCATGATTTTTGACTTTCTAAAATTATTTAGTAAGATTTTACGTGTATAGATATATAACCCACTTGTACACATATATTATTAATGCTTAATAAGGATAGCATAGCTATTGAATGTAACAACATTTTTGTAGTAAATATGAAATTGGCGTTTTGTATGGGAGGACCAAGAGTAGTTTTTTTTTATAATAGATTTAATTAATCAAAGTATATACCATTGCTATCTATGCACTTTTGCCATCTGCTCATATACGTTCATAGACCCGTTAACAAAAAAAAACATTCGGACTCAATAAAATCTTTCAAGGCTTTCACTGCCCCATCAGAGTTGTAATTTTTACCTTGCAAGAAGTTAGCCAAATTTTGAAAAAAACCCGTAATCGTAAAAGGCCCGGGGAGTATGTTAGATATCTTAAACATTCCAATTGAAGCTCCTCAAATGTGATAGCAGTCTGTTGTGGAGTGTGTGGTCCAGTGTTGTCGTGAAGCAGCAGTGGCCTAGAGCGATTGACCGGTCTTGGTTGTTTAGCTAGCTTTTCCATCATAGTTTGCAGTAGTTGACAATCTGCCGTAATCGTCTGGCCAGATTTAAGAAAGTTATAACAAGTACTTTTGTATTTTTTTCGGAGTCAATTTTCGTTTGACGTATGATTTGGCGGGTAGTGACGTGTCGACCGTGTAATTGGTAAATCAGGTCACAAAGGCGGTCAAAGTGATTTACGATGCGCAAACTTTCCCCCACTCCCTTGTTTAATTCTCAAGAAGGATTTGCCGGTATCTGTAATGATTCTTCTTAATTATTGTGCCAGTTGAGTAATGTAACGCAGCAGTCGACACGCGTTTGTCGATTTGCTACACTCCATTCGTGAGGTACCCACCTTTCAAGCCCTTCTTTCAACACTTTCCCCAATTGTGTCAAGTGGATTAATACAGTTTTATCACTAATACCGCAGCCAGCAGCTAATTCAGACGTAGTTTGCGATGGATCCGCTCCCACAATAGGTTTAAATTCTTCGTTATCAACTTTGGTCTCCGGCCGTCCACGGAGCTCGTTTTGCAGGTCTCTTTTGCAACACCGCCACCATACATATCCTTCGAGCCGCTTCTGGAGCACTGGTGCCACGGTGGAACTCGTATTCGTAAATAACGCGATATGCATTTCATGTTTTTCATCTTATAAAGCGACACAAAGAAAACAAATTAAAACGGGAAAATGAAATAAATCGTAGTTTTCGAAAAAAAAATGCAAGAATAAATAGCTGTAGAAAATTTAATTTGGAATTCCAAACCAAATATATTGAGATATTAAACCAGGAGATATTGAGGTCGAAGTGGCGACGTACGACAAAACACCAATTTTATGTTAGGCCCTAATATTAGTTCATAAAGCTCAAATGTGAAAATCAAACCATGCATAGTGCATGGTTTTATTTCCAAACACTTCCATGCCCGATAAATTGATAAACATTGTTATACCCTCAAATACTCCTTAGTTTAAGATTCGATTCCAGTTGATGAAACAGCCAGAAATGTCTGTACCGTCTCTATTTTAGGTTAAAGAGGAAATTTAAAAAACAATTAAAAAATAAAATTTATTAAATTAAATAAAAATAGAATTAAATTAAATATTAAAAGTCTAAATCATCCCCAGTCAGTCTAATGCGTCGTGTTGGGAGTTCCCAAATGCGCACGCAACCTTCAGCGTCCCCTGAAGCAATGCGACACGTCCTGCAAATTCGAAAATATACAATAAAAACATTGATACATCAAAATCATTGACGCATCATTATTCAAAATAATCTTTAGACAAACATACATACAATTACGGAATTAAGCCTACAACCTTTTAAGTCTGAACCTCAGACTTCAGTATCTATATCTATAATAGGCAAGTAAGGGATTAAGTTACTGTGTGACACACGCCGTCGGCCGTTTCAGTCTAAAGCCGGTTTACGAACCTTACTTTTTTTCCTGAGTGCGTGTGTTTATTGAAGGTCTTTTTGATGAAGGTAAAATATATAGTATTGTACATTGATTATTTTGAAATGAAACTTCTTTATCGGTGAAGGACAAAAATTGACTGTCACATTTTTCCTTTACGTGCCATCTTTTTCTTGTCCCTATCACGGTTGATTCGAAGAGATTCGAAGCCATTAATAACAAAAATATATAATAACGATAACAATGATAGTAATAATTCAATTACAATTAATGAAGTTCTGTAATAACCTTAGTAGTAATTGACACTTTCACGTCTATGACAATAAAGCCTTTTGTTAAACTTTATCTAATTTAACTTTGCTTAAAGCAATTTCTGTAAAGTTGCATATAGTAGATCATTTTTCGAAAAATAATGTCATAAAGAAGTTTCACGTGTGTACACTAGTATACGCACAATTTTGTTGTTGTAATTCTCTTACCCAATCTGACTAACAGCCACGCAAGTGACGCACGCGTTTCCGGTAAATCCCTCAACCGGTACCGGTTTTCCAGCTGATACATTGTACACTTTGATCTCCCCCTCTTCGGCTTGGCCAAGCACCACACATGGTATTGTGGGGAGCCAGGCCATACACGAGATTGGCCAGTCCAGACATAGCACCTTCAAATTTCAAATGTTTCTGAATATCATTTGTTTATTACCAGACACTGTTTATCGCTTTTAACTTCGTTGAAAATGAAAAAGATGTCCCGTCAAATGCAACAACAACAACTAAAATAATACATATTTAACGAATAAAATGTGAATTTATCGGCAGTGAGCTCGCCAAATCGGGAAAAAAAGCAGCACTACCGTACAATCCTTTCTGAAAGCCATTTTTGACCCCCTAAATCTTCGTTGTGGATAAAATTAACTTAACTTAACATATTTTAAAACTCTTCTGCATAAAAATTTCTTAATCATATGCTATCCTGCTCAATCTCGACTTTTGTAATTCTTATATGTCTTATTCTTATATACTTATTGCATATCAATGAATCCGTGAGATAGATTACAAACTAACGGTATTTACAATTTTACGGTGACAATTATATATATAAAATTCTCCTGTCACAATGTTTTTTCCCCATACTCCTTCGAAACGGCTCGACCGATGCTTATGCATATTCATTAAGTCTGATAATCGGCTTCTATTTTTCAAACCCCTAAGTGTCCACCCCAATTTTTTTTAAATACAGCATACAAAAATATTTACAACCATTGTAAATTGCCGTATTATCTGCTTACGTAATACTTGAACGAGCCCTAACAAACTATACATTAGAATAGTTTATGTATAGTTTGTTAGTGTAAGTATATTATGTATAAAAAAAATAAACATCACCAAATAGAAACGAGTTGAAGTTGATCGCTTGATGAATTTCTTTCGAGTTTCTATTATTCTTATCATGTCGATATTATCATTAACAATGCCACAAGCAAGACGATCGAATCCCGACATAACCGTAATGCAATTAATAGGTTTTGATGAGTTTTAAGTGGATTCTAGAATAGTTCAGATTATTTACAATTAGGTAGGTTTTTAATTTTCTAAATTTATAGGATATATATAAGAACGTTTCTAAATTTCGTATTTAAGATGTGTACAGGACGGTTCGCTAGTAACTACTAAAAACATATAACTATATATGTAAATATATTTGAAATAAAGAATATAATAGAAAAAGAAGGTTTAAGTATCACAAACTGATACATATATACCTTTATGGGAGCATTCTGCATCACATCATACACCCTCAACTCGGAATCAATGGATATAGAGACAAAAATATTCGGCTTTTGGACACCAAAAGCCACGTCCAGCACACACGTGCCATTCCCCTCTAATACGTCGTATACCGGATCAATTTTTTCATGGATTTTGCATAGAAACAACCTCCCACACTTTGCCCCAACGACGAAAATATCGTCAGGTAATTTATCAGAACTCGCGCGCAGCGGGTAGAACTTCACATAGTCGAAGCATGTGATGTCAGGGACTACTTTTCGTGTTGAATTGATTTGGTAGGACGTTATATTTTCGAATACTTTCTGATTCGCGTTCACCTGCCACACGTTCAACGTCCCGTCGCTACCAGATGAGAATAACACCTGGAATTTATAATTTACTCTATATGTGGTTTTTTCCACCACCTATTATTATTAGTACGTATTATATAATAAATAAAGCGGCGCTATAACCTTGTAGGTCTGGGCCTCAGATTTCTGTATCCGTTTCGTAATTAGTTTTCTTAATAGACAATTAGTTGATCAGCTTTCTGTGCCTGACTGCTCGACTTTGAGTTTAATGTAGGTTTCCTTACGATGTTCTCCTTCCTTGACTAAGTCAGCTTTGAAAGCGCAGATAGACCGAAAGACATTGGCTAGCCGAGGATCGAACCTATGACCTCAGGGATGAGTTGGATGCTGGATGCTGAATTGTTACCCCCATATTCTTGAAGGACACTAATGGGCAGCTGCTTCCACATATTGGTGGTGCACAGCATACTAGAATTTCGTTTTCTGCTTCGAGGTTCGACGATGAAACTCAGCTGCAGGTTTTCTTTCCTGCATTAATCCGAATAACTTCTCTGAACTCTGCTCGCAGTCCCTTAAATAATATAATAAACAAATAACCTGATCAGCAGCACCTCGTCTCTTCCCCTTGTTATGAATCTGCATGATGAGGTATACGTTTGCGAGTGGAGCGTCTGCCCATTGCAAAGCCGACACACGTCGGGATCCATGACAGCCAGATGGCGAAGCAAGTTGGGTACCTGTATTCATTTATATATAACGGCCTGTCCCTCATTTTGGATGTATAGCATATTGTTACAAATACAGATCGTATGAAATGCCAATTCAATTCTACACATACTAGAAATTTAGAAATTGCGTGGCTGAAACATTTTTCAAGCAAGCCTAGCTGGTACAATTTTAAGGTAATTTGTTTACAGGCCTTTTCAGGATTAATTATACCTCTTAGGTGAAGAAATTTTGGACTAACTTTCTAGATGAGACTAACTTTCTAGAACATGGGTGGAATGATGGGCGAGAGAGGAAGATCGGAACTGTTTTCTAAGTAAGTCTTTAAGAATGCCGTACGACAAGGACGGAGAGACGAAGATCAAGACCATTCTATAATCAATGAACTACTACGACCAAGAAGTTCTTGAATGTGGTTTAGGTTTGTTCATAGGGAAATATAAGCCGGCCCAATCGTGGCCATTCATTCTGTGGCAAGTCGCGCTCAACACCTCCTCCACTCCTACACACCAAGGGCGATAGTGCGGACAGGACGCGAACAACACTCTAATGACCGCTCCAAAAAGAGTGGATATGCATAACCACGAGGCAGTCTTGAATGAGAATAAAGTTCAATAGCTCAATAAGTGCCGTTAGCTAATAATAGTGAAGACAAGCGACTACTAGTAATAGTGTCAATTGATGTAATTATTGACAGTGTTTTGTTTAATTAAACGCAATAAGTTCAGAAAACTGACCTTAACTTGAGTATAAAAAGAACAGTAATTGAAACAAGCATACTTCCATGTCTATCATATGATGCCAAACGTAGATTTTTAAAAAGGTGCTAATAAAGAAGATTGCCAAAGGGCGAGCGAGCGAGCTTCTTCGATTGAATAAGACAAAGTGAAAGTAATACGAAGCCTTGCAAGCAGCTAAGTGGAAATGGGCCGGTCATATTGCCCGTGTGTGTGATGATAGGGTGAAAATAACTCTTATTCGGAATGGCCGAATAGGAAGAAAAAAAGGGAAGATGAAACAAAAGAGCGGGGAAAGATTGGAAAATAGTTTAGATAAGAGATAAGTGGAAGAATTTGCAGGAGACCTTCATTCCGTCGGTCGTGTTAAACATTAGTCAAACACGGACTGAATACTGGCTATTTTGTTGTTTTGTGTGTAATTAATATATTTTTGAGTGTGTTACATATCCATTGCACTCCCTTAGCCCCGCATAACCAATACCAGTACACCTCTGACGCAACACCGTCATAAAAGGAAATTGACAACAGATAACGGAAGCTTTTCATCGGATACCTCACATCGGACCGGTCAATTCTCAATTAGGAATAAGTCTATAATATAGATCATTGATCGTGAATCTCATATAGGGCCGATTCAATTTACTTATTTAGTCTTAATCATTGTAGTAATTCAATTAAAGTTATTTAAATACATTTTGTTTTTTTTTTGGGATTCACTCAATTAATGCAAACAAATTCCTCTTATTATTAAAGATTTACGACCTAGCTCATAACAATATGTTACTAAGACAATGATTTTGATTGATTTTTGTGGAGTAGTTGTACAATAATTTATTAAGAACTTACAAATAATAAGTCTTTATAATTAGTAGTAAATTAATTTATTTATTACATTAAAAAATACTTTCAACATTTCTTCCCATTTGACCATAATAATTGTAGAGGGATTGACAGTTCTCGTCCGATAAATACTAAACAAAAAAATTGAACAATGTCCTTCCTATGTTGCCATCAACATACTGACTGCAGTATTGAACTCCCCTTGGCTTCCTCGCTGTTCCAATGCGTCTACAATGTTTGGTTGTGCAGGTGTGGACTGTTTTTATGCCACGAAGCGAGCTGTATCTCTGGTGAGGTGTCTGCTGGTGAAGCCTAACAGCATGCTTGCACTAAAGGGAAGGATTGCCCTTGGATGAGCTGTGGCGACCAAATAAGACCACTCCTCTTTACGACCACGTCGGTGATTTTACCGCTATGTGTGATGACACGGGCGCGGTGGGTGGAGCCTTCAGCCATCCCTACCATAGCCCAATGGATGCTGTTGGCGTCCACACGCCACTTTGACAAGGCTAAACACCATCCCAATTCGCTGGTGCGTAAAAGCATCAAGTAGTACCCCTTCTCGACAAAAAAGGCTCGTAGGAGGCCTCGACACACACTAACGGATCCGGACGATTCAATTACCGTAGCTAACAATAAATTAAAAGCCGTCCGCGCGGCCAATAATAATAAAAATAACCAAACACAGATTAGGGTAAAAAACCGCCTTCACCGGGGAAGACTTGGCTCACTCCAGTGAGCTTCCGTCCTGCCATTCAGGCGATTGACCACCCCGCGACGGCCCAAGCTGAGGTTCGAGTCTCACAGGAGACGCCCTTTCTGGCCCTTTCAAACGTCATTCTGGCCGAGCTACGCTCGCCAAAACAGCCCGAGCTGGGCTGTAAAGGCCCTTAAGGCCAACAGCGAGATTCTATTCAAAAAAAAAGGAGCCTTTAGGCAGTGGCAGCGCGACCAGCGGACAGTGCGATACGAACTCTTTAACGTGAAACCTGTGCGCGCGAATTACGAATTCACCCTTTGTCACTTATAATTAATTTATTATTGTTTAAACGCTTTCTTTTCCCGTACTGTGTTCTCAATCCTTTTCGTTTATTAACTTGGTTTCTTCGGTGTAAACTTTCAACTTTAATATATACATACTTAACAGTTGAAGTTTCATTTGTTTCCCTACTGCCTAGTCTAGAAACTATTATTATATGGTGCTCGCCTCACGCGCACCGATAGGGTCATTGCAACATTGTCACTAAAACATTAATAATCATATGGACTTATGATTGTGTGCTTAAATATCTATTACCTTCTTCCATGTTTCCATTCATTAAATTGCATAAAACGACTTCGCCAGACGTGGTCCCATACGCGAGCAACGCAGCGACTGACGGGTGATATTTGACAACTGACACACAGTTATTTTCAGATATATCTAAGCTGTGCACAAATTTTTCACCGCCGGCTCTCTTCAACGTGTAAACCTGTAATTAAAAAAATCTTAATATACTAGTTCTGGAAAAAATATTCATACATAACATAATTAATATTAATTTAATAATTTATCATGATGTAAAATAAAAACAATACAAATAAAAACTAACCTAACCTAACCTTTAAAGGTCTGGGCCTCATGTATCTGTTTCATGATCATTTGTCAATCTGGCAAGACGGTGATGAGACTCCTCTGTCTGACACACGACTAGTTCTAACGCAAGCCGGTTTCCTCACGATGTTTTCCTTTACGGATCGCGTTTAAAAATAGAGTATAGGCCTCCAACTGGCTGCAATTCTCTCACTTGAGCAGTTTTCTCCTTATATTACTACCAACATAACCTTACAGAGCAATAAATTGATAGACACTGAATTTATTTTTCGTCATATTCCTAATTGCTATTTATGAATTTATATTGATCTTATATATTAGTGAACACTGGGCGGCCCCGTGCATACAAAAACTTATCTCGGAATTTGAGTGACGCAATACCGCGGGCAAGTTGCATGGATTTAATACTTTGTATAATAATAATAATTCGTTAAGGAGACCTCGCCAGAACAAAAGACCGCGCGGCTGCACACTGACTAGGTGGACTGACGACATCTCCCGGAGGTTGTCTCCCAGTGGAGGCAATGAGACTAGTTCAGCGCGTATTGGAGGAAGGCTACGTCCAGAAATGGATCAGAAATGTCTTACTGAAGATTCATACGTCCTATACATAGTTTTACGTTTTTAGCGGTAAGTCAAGATACCTTACCTTAATCAAACCTGTATTCTGACACCAGGTCTCATGCTGCAACTTTCCGATGGAAACGGCCAACGAATTGCCGGCACTGCTCCAGGTTACACCTAAAACCGCTGACTGGTGGTCGCCAGCTCCAATGCCATCGTGGAGCTTTAGTTCTTGAAACAACTTGGCGTTTAGGACCTCCTCATCATCGGAATCTGAGGAGAAATCCCTGTCTGTCTGGTCAAGCTGATCCATCATAGCTGGTACTACCTTTCGAAGGAATTCGTTAAGACCGGGTGGTTCTTTTATTGACGTTACCACTTCGGAGGCAGTACAGCCAATGTCGTGATTGAGCGTTGTTTGACAACCAACACCAGACGCGGAAAAATTTGTTTGGGTACCGCTTTGAGTTCCTGATCGTTTCGCCTGAGCTATGCTGTCAAAGCCCACAGCTTCGCTGTCATAACCACTTAATCCAGACATTTTCTTAACGAAATAATGGAATTGGGCAAAATCTATGCGTCGTTGTTTTGTTATTAATGATTGGCGTTGCCATAGCAACAAGTCAAAATAGTGACATAGACATCTTGGACTTTTCGCATTATGACACGCGCGTTTTATTATCAAGTGTGATTTTAGAATTTTATCAACGAATAAAAAACATTAATTACAGAAGTTTAAAACTAGAAAAACATCATTAATGCCAACTTTTAGAGGATACAGAAGAATAAAAAACTCAAATTCAATTATTACCTAGTCTAGCCATAAATACTGAAACAAAATAAAAAAATTGATTCTATTTAGAATATATATATATATTGTAGCTTGTTCGAATTGGTCTCCATTGGCTGCAATACCTTAAAAGCCTTTAAAACGTTGGGGACAGATATCAATAGAACCACGCACTCTTTCCATGGTAAAATTCTTCACTGCCAATCGAGTTTGAGGGACTCTAAATTATCATGGCGTTTAGAGCAAGTCTATTTAAAACTGACTATAAATCATAATACAGCGGATTAAGATGGGGACTAGACGTCGGTCAGTCATCAGCTCTTATGAAGTCCAAAACGTTCGTTCCCAACCAAGACTGCGTAGACTGAGTTTGATGATCCGGCGCCTTTTTCCTAGAAGGACCATTCTTGTTTTGTTACGAGGCTTCACTACCTTCTCAAGAATGGTATTTTGATACACTTTTGCCGATGTTTTGAACCATTTTCATAAAAGTATGGCTCAGTCACTCCTTCATAGCTACTACTCCACCAAACCATCACTGAAGTCGGATAGTGCCCACGTTGAACTCTGTCGACTAATAGGAAAGCTTTCTTAAATCTTTGAACATAAATACTATATATTGTTTGTTAAAATGTAGCTCAATTGTAAAAAAAAACTCATCCGTAAACAAAAAATTTCTGTGACCTCTTTTTGTGTACCGCTTCAGTAATGTTTCGGTTTTAACACCCAATGTTTTTGTAAAATAACAGTTAAGAAAACTAGTACGTCTCTGATAGGATACAAATCCTAAGTCATCTCTTAAAGTACTAGACATGGTTCTAGGTGTTATCTTCATCTCCCGAGATAGAATCTTTTGGACAGGACATCTTCAAATTCTTTCCCTTACTGCTTTGACCACCTTTTTCGTACGATCACTAGTTGGACGGCCAGATCTTTTTCTGTCACAAACAGAGGAGGTTTCGTTGTACCAATTAATAGCCCGGTACACAAACATTATATTAATACCAAGCGTTTGTAGTTTTAAAAAATTCATTTGGCTCCACACCGACTTTGCAATCAGCACAGCGATTCAGTTCTCTCTCAGCACACTCCATTTTAATATCGCAAAATATTGTATAATGTATTGGCGCCAAAATCGGAAAACAATGATATAAAAATGACAGATTCTAAATTCAAATGTAACATTTTGTTAATTTTCAATTGTAACATTATTTATGGCCAGACTAAGTATACCGACATGACATGATATTTATTATTTGTATTTGTGTATAATCGCAAGAGATATTGGTATGCACATAAAGCAGCTTAGACAGTCATTCCAATCAAGGACAGTAAGCAACTACATAAATCAAGAATGTGGTGTATTCGTGGCGAGGGCGAAGGCGTCTAGCAGGAGTCTGGAGCCGCAGACGCATCATTCATCTAATGCCGGCGCATTAGATGAAGGTAGAAAAGTCTTACCCCTTAACCACGAGCAGCCCGCTCCGGCTGCCGGTAGATATAGGTGTTAATTACTTAAGTCTGGTTTTGAACAACATCTAAAGTTTGGTTTCGATGCTGCAATTACGTACATACATAGAAGACATATCCAGAAATCAAACTTATAACACCTCTTTTGGTATCAACCACCGCTGTGTGGAACCAGCTGCCCACTGAAGTATTTCCGAACTAACTTAGGCTCTTTCAAGAAAATAGCATACCAAATACAGGTCGTTACCGGCTTGGTAACGCACCTTAGGCGTTCGCGTGAAGGAGTGCGCGGCAGCGGGAGATTGACGTGTCGATCGCGTGATTGGTAAATCAGTTGACGTTTGTGTCCCGCGCTGTGTACGAAGCGCCAACTTTCCCCCACTCCCTTGTTTAATGCTCAAGAAGTTTGCCGGTATCTGTACCATATGTGTAACGAAATATTAAATTAAGTTTTGAAGTATTTGAAAAAAGGACATAGTTAATTTAATTACATACGCTAGATGTTGACTATACTGTGACATGACCGATAAAACTATTCATTAAATTAGATTTCTTCATTTAAAAAAGGCACTAACGAAACGCCTATAGACATTTTCTTAACGTATAATTAACATAAACGAACAGAAAATTAAAACAAATTTTAAATGTTTGGTCCCTGTGGCAGTGTAAATATGGCAGCATTTCCTTGCTGTATTGCGATACATTCTACGTTGAGCGAGGAAAGCATCAGCTCTGGAGTTACCGGTTCTATCGCCAACTTAAATCTTTAATGAGTGCCTATGAACCACGTCCCAAGAGTCTACTCCAATTGGAATTTCGATTGATACTAATGACGGCTGCAGCATCTTACGCCTGAAGACTTACGTCATAATGGATCATGATAAGTTACTTTATTTGTTATAGGATTTTTTTTTAATCTATATAGATTATAATTAAACTGTCAAATAGTCTGTTGTCTTTGATGTTGGGTCTTATTATGACTCCCAGGACATATAAGGAAGGTAAAATAAAACACCTATCGAACAAATGATATATATTAAAATACAATAAACGTCATTATATCAATTATTTATTTATACATAAGCTAGTGCACGATAACCACACACGTGATTCATATATTTTAAATTCTCTTTAAATAAAATCTCTTTAGCGGATATTTAAGCAAATGTACTCGACGTTAACAGTGCTGCCGAAGGTAAACAGTATTTAATATTATGATAAGGCTCCTAATGAGAGCCTTAAACCAAGTTCTTTAGTGCTTTGTAAGATAAAATCGTTTTGACAAGAAATTACGATTTAAAATCATTTTGTGCTTATATTTAAAACAATATTTCTAGGTAAAAGTAAAATACAATAAGAAAATATAGTGTGCAAAAAGTTCCATAAGTTGAGGATTTTTTATTTTAATTAAAGAAAAAACATGAAAAACTGAAAATCAACTTCAAATATTTTTTCAAGCCGCTCTTAACAATAAAATTGCCCATCTATGGGGCTCCACGTTGGGAGACAACACATAAGACTATCAACGCCTTTGTCCTGTCAAAAATGTATTGTACTGGCAACACTTTTTTCTACCTTTGTTATAAGTAACGGCTAGGGAGAATATATGTTATATCAGAAAAACTAACTTGCACACTACGTAAATTTAATTAAATATGAAATCTACACACAAAATAGTGCCTATGGCCAATTATTCTTTTATTAAAATATATTTATTATAATATCTAAGGCATAATTTAGAATCGTTTAAAATTTGTTACTCACATACGATTACCAAGGTAACCATTTAACGAAAAACTTCGTTACCATGGCAACTCATTAGCCGATAACGATAACTAAACCGACATATTGAACCTCGTGTTAAATTAAAAAGAACTTTCTGTAAGCAAATGCGTTCTAGTCTGAAACTAATACGTACAAAAATATCGAAAAGTTCGTGAGCGGTTTTCGAAGTGTCGAAAAAACAAATCAGGTATAATACGTTCCAATGACACTTAAGTTATCAGATTTCGAGCCTTTTTGATCATCAAAATCAACTACAACCTTTTCTTTAAGGTATAAGGCAAGCCGGTTTCCTAACGATGTTTTCCTTCACCGTTCGAGCGAATGTTAAATGCGCACATAGAAAGTTCATTTATGCAAAGCTCAAGGATAAGAGACACGCGTCGAAGCCACCAGGCCAACACTGATCAGTTAATCATCAATAGACTGTTAATAAAGACGTACTAGTGGGGTAACCTACATCTTAAAATATGCCCAATTCACTTCTAAGCTGAAGGTAAACATTGTGAGGAAACTGGCATGACACAAACCCAAGAATTATACACGCATCATAACCGGAATGCCGATCTTGACTTACCCATTAAAATATCACGAGATTTTCGTCAAATTCATCTTTACCACAAGCAACATGATTCGTGAGACAAACTCGTATTCAAGTATTACTGGACTATACATTTCTAAAAAGCATATATTTTTTTAATATAATAATGCTCTTAATAAAGCCACTTAGATGCATATTTATTAGTTTTTGACGTTGGTCTTTTACGGGGTTAATCTTTATAATCACAAGTGTAATTTTGTTCATCATCTATTGACAATAAGTTGCGTATAAGTTGGCAAACTTTAACTACTACTCACGAAGCTTTTACGTAGTCAACGTTGTCAACTGAAATCTAAAGTGACGAAGCGGCTAAAAGAACTACGGTCTACTTCGTAAGTAGTCGTTCTATTGCCAACTTATTTGCCGGTATACTTAAATTTAGGGAGTCACAAATAAAGTATATATTTCTTCAAATAAAAATTTAGGAACACCATAATGATGACTCAGAGCGAACCACAACAGCCTCGTGCCACACATTGCGTAATTTGACAGATGACAAAGAAAAAATTAAAATCATAATCTATTTGTATTGTTTCTCTATTTTTAGTATATCAATATTTTTTTAAATAAATAAATATTCATTTTGTACTTACATGTTTAGTCTATAGAATAATAATATAGCCATTATCTGTGTACAACAGTAAACTGTCAAAGTGACAACTGACAAGCTCTGCGCGCCACAAAACACATTTGACATAGCGCAATTCCGTCGCACGCAGTGTTAGTCTATTACATAGGTTCTTTATAAAATAGTCAAAGATATCCTCTATAGACTATTGTTTCTTAATTTATCAAAGCTTTTATATCATATAAATATTTTCCCTTTTTTATATACATCTGTAGACTCCCAAATTAAAAAAAAAACGTTCTATAAGCCTTAATTAAACAATCTGTACGCAGATATTTGAGGTTCCAGCAATACTAAATTATATTTTATTGCTGGCAACACTGTTACGTCATTATAGTTTGAAAAATCATCTTGATACTTAAAAAAAATTAAAACTATTTTTGTGAAATCAGAATTATATTGGCGACGCCAGTTCCCTTTTAACTCTTAAAGAAAATTTGTCAGAGACGAAATACTTTAGTTAGTAGCGTGAAATAAGTTATTTGTAATCTATATCAGAACATGGCTTCAAATATGGAGTAAAAGACCCTGTTAATAATTTATCAAAAATGCATAATTTAAAATATTGATTTCTTACGTCAGCTACGTGACACAACACAGTATGTCAACTGTCACAGACCAGTTGTAAATACTATTTCCACGCCTGTCTAATCCTATACTGACCTTCAATTTAAAGTGATAACTAACTCTGAAAAGTCTTGACATTTGTTTACGTGTGTACAAAGGACTGACGCGACGCCATCTTGCATGGAGAAGCGTATTGGTGGGTTCTTAAAATTATGAATGTTTTAAAGGCAATACCATCATTAAAAATAACAATTTATAGTTACTAATATTCTGAAATGGTTATAAACTTGTCAAGAGACTATTTTAGTCTAGAATTATTTAATTAAGGCTTACAGCACATTAAATTAAATTAACAATATGGCCTCTTGTATGTATTACTCTGCCCAATCGTCACCGCCGAAACTTTCAGAGAATCCAACCACTTGCGGTTCCTGTGGGAGCAAAGAGATCTCATTTTAAAACATTCAAGTTATTGGACAGTAAACAAAAAAAAATAGCAGTCCATTGTCATATCGCAAAGTAATATTTTAAAAACGTGATTAAGCCTGCACGAAATGCGATGACACAAGACATTTGACAGTTAACACACTTGTCAATGTTACAAAGTACGATTTGTAAACGTATAAAAAACATTCGTTTTAGAAACAATTTACCTATTCAATACTTAACGTTGCTGGTATTAAAAAGAATAACTCTAAAGTTTAATAAACGTAAGATAGTCTAGAATCTCTAAGAAGTTTCTGTGGTTAGCTGTAAATTCCTTAAAAATTCGAAACTAAATGAACTACTATTAGTATGAAAAAAAATCATTTTTTTCTTATACGTATTTAATTATGAACTTCCTATTAAACTCATTTCTAGATCTCTCAATCATGCCACGGACGGAGCTGTCATTAAAAAAAAAAACGTCAAAAAAACCCGCCAATTTTGAACTCAGCCTTTCTTCTATATGACAGTTCTACAAGACATGTATGTGGTACCGCTCAACAGACCTATGTCTAAAAATGGATGTTCGTACATTCAAAACTGGCCCACTTTGTGTCTAGTAGAAACATCAATCCAAAGAAAAAATCCTTTGCGCCTGGTTGATAGCTATGATTCAGAGACGACCAATGCCAGCACTTTTAAGGAGTATCCGCACTCCTACAGCGCGTTACCTTGGTATCTATCTATATATATATATATATATATATATATACCGCCACGGAAGAAATTAAAGTGTTTATAAAAAAGCACCCCTAGTTTTCGTCCTTATAATTTCATGTTTTAAATATCAAAATTGTAATTCAAATTCAATAACTTACGGGATCAAAGTTTACCCGCAGCAAATTTTAAAGCATAAAGCATACAATTGCCATTTTTAATGCAATAGGAGGCAAACGCACCTGGTGATACCGCCCATAGACCATCACATTGCCAGAAGGCTAGCAAGTGTGTTGCCATGCATGAGCATGAATGAACATCTCCAAACCACTAAAACTCCTTTTCGCCTAATCTGTCTTCTTTCTCCATCATTTCTCATCCTTGTTTCTTTTTGTATCTTAAACTAATAGATTAGGAAGAAATATTAACATATTTAGATCCAAAATATTAACGTACCTCACGCGTAGGGCTGTCACTGCTGAATCCACCGCCCAGGGCGTAGCCAGCCAGCCCTCCTGCCGCCAAGGCACCAACTCCCAACCCTACAGCTGCGCCCGTACCGAGCCCCTGTCGCTGTTGCGGTGCGGCATATGTAGTTGCGTATCCCTAAAGTTATTAATTATTAAGTCCGATAAAAGACTATTTCATTTACTTAAGCTACACGTTAATAGTAAAAATCATGTCTTTGCAACGCTAGGGAGTGGACGGGTGTTACGACTGCTGCATCTGACATAGAACTGGACATCTTCTTCATCACCTTCATTACTGGAGATTGAAGGCCAACCTCCAGTAATGAAGAGGCACCAAAAGAAGCTCCGAAAGCACCAACGGAAGATAAATTATTCCCGTTTTTAATTACAATTCGGCGTAACGTGGGAGTCGACATGGCTTAGGTATTTCAATGTATACTATACATAAAAAATAGCTCTGGACTACAGATTTCTTTATTTGTTGCATGATCATTAAGAAAACACTTTTTGAACGGATTGAAGCTATGTATTATTATTAAAAACTTATAATTATTAATTAATTTTAAATTTTACATTTTTTTCCGACGTTTCGCGTGCTTTAGAGCGTGCGTGGTCACGGTGACTGAAGACAAAAGGTGTTGAATGTCAAAAGTATCACAGCTGCAGAGAAAGTTGTGTTATCTGTATTTATTTTCCCGGAGTTGGTATGGACTAAAAGATGAAAGGGTTTTTGCAATAATGACTCACGGTGTCAAGAGTAAGACTTCAGTCACCTTGCCCACGCACGCTGTAAAGCACGCGAGACGCCGGAAAATTGTTAGAATTTAAAATTATGTAAGTAATTATAAGTTAAGAAAAACACTTTTACAACAATTATACTTTTACAACAACAATTATAAGTTTTTAATAATAATACATAGCTTCAATCCGTTTAAAAAGTGTTTTCTTAATGTGTAAAAGCTATGTTAACAAAAGACAATACTTTGTTGCATGACCATTTGTGAATGTGATAGGCAACTAGATGATCAGCCTCCTGTACCTGACACGCAGTCTGTTTGTGTCTAAGGCAAGCCGGTTTCCTCACGATCTTTTCCTTCACCAATCGAGCGAATGTAGCGCACATAGAGAGTCCATTGGTGCGGGGATACCTACGACCTCAGAGATGAGAGTTGCACGCTGAAGCCACCAGGCCAACACATCAAACATTTAATCTATTTATCCAATTAAAGCAATTCCTGTAACTTCAGTTAGGGATACGATGTGAACAGGTAACGCTCGAAGTAGAGATTTAAAGGAAGAGAGACAAACCAGCCCATAGTCACCCATTTTAGTGGGTTCGCTGTAGGCCTTTATAAGATTAGGGATTCCAACACTTAGGTACATTGTTATAGGTGTATCTATATATAGGTACAGGTATCACTTCAGAATAGGTACACAAGGTATGTAATAAACCGTTCTCTTATCAATCGGTCCAAATATATATATATGTCGAAGTAGTTAAATCAGAGAGTTAATTGAATCTCTAGACAGTTAATTAAATTTTGATATTCAATCGAGTCGCTAGCATTTTGATTTAAATAAAGCAGCGTCGAAAACGTTTAACTATCTATCTGACCGAAAGCCAGCGTGTTGATTAACAATCTAAAACAATACTCCTTTACAATTCAAAGGTTTTTGATGTAACCTTATGACGTTTGACATAACATTGACAGAATGCGTGCTGAAAATATCGTCAAAGAGGATGTAAGTACAATGAGTCAGAGTTATTATATATTGATAAAATACATATAAAATAATTACAGTCGCTAATTGTTTGTGGCATTAATCTTGGAAATCCATGATTTTCACATGGCCTGTTATATGTCGGAATACCAACAAAACTATTTATATACGCGCCAGAATAACAAACAAAGAATGTTGTATATCATAAAGCATTTTTAGTTGATTATACCAATTCGAAATATAATTCGCTAATCTAAGTATATAAAATAATACGAATGAAACAAAGATTCGTAAATGAAGATAGTTGCCGGGGCGTGGCCGTAGCACTGCTCACAGCTAACCTGTATTTACGAGTTTAATCCAGGAGTTATTTCATTTTATTGTCCCTTATACTGACAAACGTTATACTATTTGTTAGTGCGTATAAAAATAGTAGTATTTATGTTTCGTGTGTAAATCTTTATTGTTTATATATTCTTATCTAAGGTGACATTTTAGAAGAGATTGTTTTTTGTTAATACAATTATTTATTGTGAAATTTTGCCGCCCCGCTACGCGACTATAACAATAATTGTAATTTGAAAAAAACACTTACGCCTGAACTGGGAGGAATGCCCGCTTGGAAACCTGTAAAAACAGAATATATTCTCATACAGAAGTTATAATTAAAAAAATATGAATGTATTTATGCATGTGTGAGATTTGGGGACCCTTTTAAGTAAAAAAATATCTGTGTTAGGGCTCCAGCTCTCTCATAACAAATTTAATAGATAATGAAATTTAATGAGTGTGTGGGTGCATGTAAGTGTTTTATTGTGTGGGTGCATGTAAGTGAATTAGTGTGTGGGTGCATGTAAGTGAATGAGTGTGTGGGTGCATGTAAGTGAATTAGTGTGTGGGTGCATGTAAGTGAATGAGTGTGTGGGTGCATGTAAGTGAATGAGTGTGTGGGTGCATGTAAGTGAATGAGTGTGTGGGTGCATGTAAGTGAATGAGTGTGTGGGTGCATGTAAGTGAATTAGTGTGTGGGTGCATGTAAGTGAATGAGTGTGTGGGTGCATGTAAGTGAATGAGTGTGTGGGTGCATGTAAGTGAATTAGTGTGTGGGTGCATGTAAGTGAATGAGTGTGTGGGTGCATGTAAGTGAATTAGTGTGTGGGTGCATGTAAGTGAATGAGTGTGTGGGTGCATGTAAGTGAATTAGTGTGTGGGTGCATGTAAGTGAATGAGTGTGTGGGTGCATGTAAGTAAATTAGTGTGTGGGTGCATGTAAGTAAATTAGTGTGTGGGTGCATGTAAGTGAATGAGTGTGTGGGTGCATGTAAGTGAATGAGTGTGTGGGTGCATGTAAGTGAATTAGTGTGTGGGTGCATGTAAGTTAATGAGTGTGTGGGTGCATGTAAGTGAATTAGTGTGTGGGTGCATGTAAGTGAATTAGTGTGTGGGTGCATGTAAGTGAATGAGTGTGTGGGTGCATGTAAGTGAATTAGTGTGTGGGTTCATGTAAGTGATTTATTGTGTGGGTGCATGTAAGTGAATTAGTGTGTGGGTGCATGTAAGTGAATGAGTGTGTGGGTGCATGTAAGTGAATTAGTGTGTGGGTGCATGTAAGTGATTTATTGTGTGGGTGCATGTAAGTAAATTAGTGTGTGGGTGCATGTAAGTAAATTAGTGTGTGGGTGCATGTAAGTGAATGAGTGTGTGGGTGCATGTAAGTGTATTAGTGTGTGGGTGCATGTAAGTGAATGAGTGTGTGGGTGCATGTAAGTGAATTAGTGTGTGGGTGCATGTAAGTGAATGAGTGTGTGGGTGCATGTAAGTGAATGAGTGTGTGGGTGCATGTAAGTGAATTAGTGTGTGGGTGCATGTAAGTGATTTATTGTGTGGGTGCATGTAAGTAAATTAGTGTGTGGGTGCATGTAAGTGAATGAGTGTGTGGGTGCATGTAAGTGAATGAGTGTGTGGGTGCATGTAAGTGAATTAGTGTGTGGGTGCATGTAAGTGAATGAGTGTGTGGGTGCATGTAAGTGAATTAGTGTGTGGGTGCATGTAAGTGAATGAGTGTGTGGGTGCATGTAAGTGAATGAGTGTGTGGGTGCATGTAAGTGATTTATTGTGTGGGTGCATGTAAGTAAATTAGTGTGTGGGTGCATGTAAGTAAATTAGTGTGTGGGTGCATGTAAGTGAATGAGTGTGTGGGTGCATGTAAGTGAATGAGTGTGTGGGTGCATGTAAGTGAATTAGTGTGTGGGTGCATGTAAGTTAATGAGTGTGTGGGTGCATGTAAGTGAATTAGTGTGTGGGTGCATGTAAGTGATTTATTGTGTGGGTGCATGTAAGTGAATTAGTGTGTGGGTGCATGTAAGTGAATGAGTGTGTGGGTGCATGTAAGTGAATTAGTGTGTGGGTTCATGTAAGTGATTTATTGTGTGGGTGCATGTAAGTGATTTAGTGTGTGGGTGCATGTAAGTGAATGAGTGTGTGGGTGCATGTAAGTGAATTAGTGTGTGGGTGCATGTAAGTGATTTATTGTGTGGGTGCATGTAAGTAAATTAGTGTGTGGGTGCATGTAAGTAAATTAGTGTGTAGGTGCATGTAAGTGAATGAGTGTGTGGGTGCATGTAAGTGAATTAGTGTGTGGGTGCATGTAAGTGAATGAGTGTGTGGGTGCATGTAAGTGAATTAGTGTGTGGGTGCATGTAAGTGATTTATTGTGTGGGTGCATGTAAGTAAATTAGTGTGTGGGTGCATGTAAGTGAATTAGTGTGTGGGTGCATGTAAGTGAATTAGTGTGTGGGTGCATGTAAGTAAATTAGTGTGTGGGTGCATGTAAGTGAATTAGTGTGTGGGTGCATGTAAGTGAATTAGTGTGTGGGTGCATGTAAGTGAATGAGTGTGTGGGTGCATGTAAGTGAATGAGTGTGTGGGTGCATGTGAGTCTACGAGTGAGTATGTGGGTGTATGTGAGGAATGAGTGTGTGGGTGCATGTGAATGAATGTTATTAATATTATTTATAATTAATAATTAGGTGGCTTTTATCTCAAATGGTTTTTTATAAGAAGTATAATAAGACTACTTTTTTTTTTAAATGTAACGTGTGCAAACGGGCAGGAGGTTCACCTGGTGTTAAGTGATACGCCGCCCATGGACACTCACATTGACAGAATGCGCGCAATTGCGTTGCCAGCCTTTTAAGAATTAGTACATTCTTTCATGAAAGATCTTAAGTCAAATTGGTTCGGAAATACTTCAGTGGGCAGCTGGTTCCACATAGTGGTGGTGCGCGGCAAAGCTTGCCTTAAGAAACGCTCACATGTGGAAGGACAGACTTCGTGGTGATACGGGTGGAATCTCTTATTCTGTCAGGACGTCCGATGACGAAACTCATTTGGAGTATTGGATTTTGATCATAATAAAATATGTTAAGTATATATTTAAAGAAAACACATTTTGACCGGACTGAAGCTATGTATAATTATTTAACATGATTTAAAATTTCTAAATTAATTCAATTAATGGGATATCCAAATTAAAACCAAGACAAACAATCCGCGAAAATAGAGGACACCGTGAGTCATTTCTGCAAAAACCCTTCATCTTTTAGTCGATACCAACTCCGGGGAAATAAATACAGATAACACAACTTTCTCTACAGCTGTGATACTTTTGACATTCAACACCTTTTGTCTTCAGTCATCGTGACTTACAAAATTATGTAAAATAATTATAAGTTTATAATAATACATAGCTTCAATCCGGTAAAAAAATGTTTTCTTTAAATGTGTAAAAGCTATGTTAACAAAAGACAATACTACGTAGATATTTACTTATTTATCATATACAATACATATATAGAACCTATGGTTGGTTTAGTAAATAATTTTATTTTCAAACATTATTCGATCGTTTATAATAATTATTTATTTACTTACTTCGTTACTTTATACAAAAACATATATATTAAAAAGCCAGTTACATATGTTATTAGGCAACGGGCGGCTCGCAAACAACCCAATTCTTCCAGAAAAACTTAAGGAAAAATTAAAAATAAATAACTACAGATGGTAAAGCATAAGAAGTGCACAGAAAAATAAATAGTTGTCTTTGTCGGTTTACGGACGATAATAATAGTGGAAGAGAGATAGATGAGGCGCAAGCGTACAATGCGCGTACCGGGACAATGGGCGTACCGGGACAATGAGCGTAACGTGACAATGAGTCATACACTTTCGTGCATGCATTCGGCGTGTTAATTTAGACGTTATCACGTCCAAATTAACAAAAATTATGTAGACTAAACTAAATTTTAGACTAAAATAAAAAAAACAATATAAATTTATATTTTTTTATTAACCATTATACTTTATAAGCATAACAAGAAAGCAATAGATAACAAATAATAATAAAAAACTTTGCCCAAACACACAGAAAAGCTGCTGCACCAATAAAACTTCCGGGTCGAACCTTAAACTACCTCCGAGTTTACTTTAGCTTACGAAATATTTTCATGTAAAATTTAGTAACAATAAGTCTGAAACTGTTGCATAGTACGTAGATGTATTAGGAACCAAACGGAAACAATATCATACATTATATGTATAGTAATCTTGCTTTTAACATACAAATGAATTAAAAAAAAAACCTTTTTTCCCCTCAAATCTCAATAATTTAACTTTTGACAAAACTTTTGGAAATTTGGGCTTAAATGTGAAATATTAGAATTTTTTGAAGCAAGACAACTTTGTTAACAAATACACCTGTCAACATAAGCTACACGTCCAGATATCTCAAAACTGAAAAGATTTTGATGAAACTTGGGGCTGTTCCCTGGAGAGCACCACATAACATTCGAAGTCGATAAACAATATGTATTACTAAATACATATATGTATAATAGAAAGGCATTGAATAAAATAAGACAGAAATACTCTTAATAATAATTTCAATTAAGATCTATATCGTAAAAAATATATGTTTAGTACATCTTATTTTATACAACTGTTATAAAAAAGCATAAAGGCAATACACAATACTTAAAACTCTATCTTTGCTTCTTCTATGGGGCACCTGAAAAGATAATCCCATATTTATTTCACATTACAAAAGAAATTACAGTCAATACTATTTTTAATCAACAACGAATTGAAAACATTTGGGCTGGGTAATACATATTCGTGTGCATAAAGACTAGATCAATCTTAGGCTATTTCGTCTCTTTCTGACAAGTGTGTTTACACTGTGATGAACAGAGACAGACCTAGTGAATACTGTACAATACCGAATGTCTGTTAAGACCGGAACAAATTGATGTCGTCTCTTTCTGACAAACGCGTTTACACTGTGATGAACAGAGACATACCTAGTGAATATTGTACAATACTGAATTTCTGTTAAGAGCGAAACAAATTGATGTCGTCTCTTTCTGACAAACGCGTTTACACTGTGATGAACAGAGACAGACCTAGTGAATATTGTAAAATACTGAATTTCTGTTAAGACCGGAACAAATTGATGTCGTCTCTCTCTGACAAACGTGTTTACAGTGTGATGAAAAGAGACAGCTGGTGATTACTGTACAATACTAAATGTATGTAAAGACTAGACCAATCTTGGACGCTTCTCTTTCCAACAAACGCATTTTCACTGTGATGAAGAGAGACAAATCCAGTGTAGCCTGTACAATACTGATTTACCAATAAGGTAATAACAATCTTAGTGGAATGTATATTCGCTTTTTCATCTAAGTCATTGGGTCATTTGTCATTGCAGTGACAAGCCATAGCTGTCATTTGGATTTTCACAGATGTCAAGACCCAAATGTTTTCAACGGTCTTACGAGGTACATAAATCAACGGCAAGCTGAAGTCAAGCAATTTTCTTTGGAAAATTAATAAAAATATTTTGAAATTCGGACTACACACGCCATCTTTATGTCTGTTAGCATTGCACATTTTATACAGGGTTCATAAAAAATTATAATTAAAAGGAAATCATTAAAAAAACAAATAAAATAGATTTTTTTTAATTAATCCTGGACTTTAGCTTGTCGTTTATATATAATTGTAATAACTAAAATATACCTTTTTTTCAACAGCTACTACATTTTCTCAGTAGAATCCTGCAAAGAAAAAAAAAAAGCTAAAATCTACAAACAAAAAAACCAAGCCAACTAAAGAACGAAATCTGAAATGAGTTTGACAAAGTTGTAAACTCTAGATCCGTTTAACATTTGTACGTGGCTTTACACGTGGTTCTTGGTCTGAGTTATTGCTAGGCCAGAACATTTCGTTCCTGACATTATCGAAGTTTGGGTCTGTGTCTAGTTATATATAGAAGCCTTATCAGCGTCTCATCTCCATTCCTAAGGTTGTAGATTCGAAACCCAGGCTGTGCTCCGTGTACGCTCACTGGTACGATGTGTGTCAGAACACAGAACACAGAAGGATGATCACCTAATTGCCTATTAGAAAAAAAATATCACGAAGATACAGAAATCTGAGTCCCAGACTTAAAACTGTTTATAACCGACGTATGATACATAACATACAACACCAGGATTGAGAATTTGGATACAGCTCTGATCTAAAATTTACACATTCACAAACTCATATAAAACTTGTTAATATATGTTAGTAAATATATTCCCACAACCATATGTAATAGTTTGCTTACCTTATATAAGTAACACTCGCGATATATAAAAAATTAGATTAGATAATATTTTCAAAGCGTTGCGGGTAATTGCAAAAAAATTCTACATTACCTTATATTTAAGAGGTCAACATTTTAGATTTAAAGGCACAAGTTAAGGGTTAGACGATTTCTATATAAGAAAATTTTCGGCATACCCTCAATTTTGCCAAAATAATATCAACAGATTCTTAAAATTGGCGCATCGCCTAATCTTCTCCAATTTTAATCAGTACAGGCGTTACCGTACCGTATTTACTTTCATTTTGAATTCGTTAGTAAAATTTACATGAAGAAATCTTTAAAAAATAATCAATTTACGAAGACTATAAAGAATTTTAGTGAAAAAAGTGTACGTATACTAGTGTACACGTAAGTAGTGAAACTTCTTTATGACCTTAATTTTCGAAAAATGATACACTATACGGAACTTTACAGAAATTGGTTAAAAATAGTAAAATTAGTTTAACAAAAGGCTTTTATTATCATAGACATGAATACAAATAATACAATTATTTCGTTTTACCTTATTACTACTGAGATTATTACTATCATTGTTATCGTTATTATATATTTTTGTTATAAATGGCTTGGATATAAATCTCTTCGGATCAACCGTGGTAGGGACCAGAAAAGATGGCGCGTAACAGAGATATGCGACGCGTAACCGAAAAATGTGACGGTAATTTTTTTCCACAGCCGATAAAGAAGTTTGACTTCAATAATCTGGTTGGTGAGAATGTAAAAGGACGTAACACGGAAGGTCATATGACGTTTCATGTTGTATGTCAGAACGTGTTACGAGAAGACCAAATCAAAGACCAAGATCAAAATAAAACGGAGCGTATCTATTATATCCATATAACTATATCAACATATAAAAGGGAACCGTGGGTTTTAGTGTCATTTTACGGGACGTAACATGACTTATCCCGAAAAACCTTAAAACCAGGGTTTCTGTTATTGTGTACGCAAAGTTTACAAATTTTACGGGTTACGCTTGGCCGTGCAAATCGCGGGTGACTTGGTATATACCTAGGAAACACTGAAAATGTTTAAAAAATGAAAAAAAAAAACTCGTTAAATCAAATGTAAATAGTGGTACGAGATGGGGCTTCATTAAGAAATGCTAATCGCAGCCTATCATAGCTTTGTTGTTGATTAAGCCCACAGCAAAAGTCATAATAAATCATTGACCGAAAAATTTTCTCGCGTTAGGTTCATTTTCACGTGTAACAAGAGTTTTAGATTTGCCGCCAATTCACAAAAACAAATGACAAACGAATGCAATATACATTAGGTTACCAAAGAGTTCTAAAATTGAAATTCAAAAAAGTTTTCATTAGAAATGTTTCTAACTGGCCAGTTCTAAACATTTTCAGTGTTACCCACGTATAGATATTTAGATTTTTAATTATCTGTCATTGACATATGACATTTAATTTTAATGACAGCTAGTCTGTGGATCGAGGCGAGTTTTGTCTTGTGACTTGAATTATTGCAAGAAACATTTTTCGTTAGAATATTTTCAGTTGTTGGGTGTTTCATTAAAATAATTGTTTTGAAGAACTTTTATGAAATAACAATAAGTTTTGTGTCTATAATTATTTCAGCAACACATTATATGGTGATATTAGTTATTTCGACTATGTATTTGCGTGTTGTTCCCACGATAATGTAAGTGCGTGCTCCTATTTCACCATGCCTCCTGCTGATAGAGGATCTTTGACAATCTCAGACAAATCTTTGTTTTTAATTTATTTTATTATTATTAATTACTTAAGATGTCATGTGCAACATGGTGTAATGGTTGCGACTCCTTACAAACGTTGTGTAAAACAAAAACTTGGCGATTAAGAGTGGCGGAGAGTTTATTGCCAGTTCTTCTCTTCCGTTCTACGCTCTTGATTCCCTTGATCCCAAGTTCGCAAAACTGGTAGTAAATGTAAAATTAAAAGCATTTTATATACATTTCTGTTTTTGATGTTCATTGTGTTACGTATATGAATAAATGATTATTGACTTTCTTGACTGATTCAAATACAGAGTGTATTTCACATCATCACACAAGACATCTGACTTAGGTATTGCTTAGTTAAATATTATAGAATTGCTCCTTTCGTAAATGAACCTTTTTGTATATACAGTGGAATTTTGATCAACTCAATGTCAAGGGCAAAACGTGTTTTCGACTTAACGCGAGTTCTAAGGGAGCGTCCAAGTATTACGTCACGCAATTTTTGGAGGTTGTGGACCCCCCCCCCATCCCCAATAGTAAAACGTGACCACCACCCAGTGACTCTTAATACCTAAAAATTACCCATATTTTGTGTATACTACTAACAATAACGTGTAATTCAATCCCAAAGTCTAAATAATTCAAGATTACGATTCCACTATATTATGTATTCCATGTGACTCTTTTTAGTATAATTGTTTTTTGTTATAAATATTATGTTAGCTGTAGGATTACAAAATAAACATTATATATGTGTATATATAAGTAGCATTGCTTATATTATATCAAAACGATCGAATAAAGTCATGCTTAGTCTAAATAATACATGCGGTTAGCGAGAGTTAATCAAAATACACTACCAATATTTACAAGCCTCGAGCGCCTAAACACTTCTATAGTATAGATTAGGGCTAAGTTATTTTTTGTATATCATTTGGATCAAAAGCTTTGGCGTACCACAAGGGCCCATACGAGGTGCGTTTTCCTATGTCTTTATTTATTATTTTTATCTTAAAAAGTGTTTAGGCGTATTAATCGAGTTACGATCGAGAAAATAACTTAATTAAAACAAACATAATGTTTATATATCATAAAAAAACACATTGCTAAACTACGAGAATCGGGCTGAGTGCATACTCACATATGTCAAAATGTGACATTTGACATACGGGAGAACTCAAAAGTATTGTACACCTTAATATGTAATGAAGGCGCATTGGAGTGAAAGCGTGAAACGTAAAACGAAACGTTCCGTGATTGGTCCAATCGGATGAATAACACGTATCATATCAACGCGTACGACGTATCGTGTTAAAGCGTACGACGTATCATGTCAACGCGTACGACGTATAATGTCAACGCGTACGACGTATCATGTCAACGCGTACGACGTATCATGTCAACGCGTACGACGTATCATCTAAACGCATACGACGTATCAAGGCAAGGCGTATGACGTATTGTCAAATCGTATGACACAACACATATGACGGTTTTCGTTTTTTTAAAGCGCCTTCATTACGCGGTAATGGACAATGGAGAATTTCGTTTTACAATAACACCTGAGCTCATTCAACTTACCTTGAGGACCACCATAACCCGGGGCTCCGTAGGCGGGGGGCGGAGCTCCATAAGCCCCATATGCCGGTGGTTCAGACTGGAAGATTTTATGAAGTTTTCGTTACAATATCTCAATTTCAGAGTACCATTTAAAAGTTACAGTAAAAATATTCTTCTTGAATTTACTTCAAAAGAGGAGGTCATCAGACCTGTTGGAACTGCAACTTTTAATTTGAATCCAAACTTAGGTGACAGACCGAATTCATTTCTAGATTTTCAGACAGGTGTACAGGCAATTATATATTATACACATAGACATAATATTGATTACTAACGACACTCACAAAATAATCAAAAACAAAGAAAAATAACAAAAAACTGTTTTTTAGTGTGTAATAATGTTTGTGCTATGATTGTAACTGGTCCCGGCTCAGCATTATGCCGTGGAGCAGACGTGTTCCACAGTGCTGGTCTTTCTGCCAGAGACCACAACTGTTAGTTTGCGCCTCAGATGCAAGAAAAGAATGTAATAATAATACTAAAAATCTACAGTGTAAGTAAAGAAGTTTTGGAAGATTTCGTGTAAATAGTATATTTCATTACAAGTGCGAAAAGCCAGTCATTGCAGAGTTCTAACGGAACCAGTTGCAACGACGGTTCCGCACGTGGACTGAACAACTATGTCTAAAACAGTTGCGTACAAAACTATTTGCTTTTTCCTCCTATGTAGATATGTAGCCGCTTTTTTACTATTCCGGTAACATGTTAATTTTGTTCAATTATACTGTCAAATATCGTCGATTGACTACGACTCATTTTGTGCAACAAACAACTAAACTAGCAAGAACATTTTCGTACAACAACCGTAAAATAAAATAAGCAGAGATTTTTTGTTTGTTTTCTTCACCCATCTCACATGTCTTCTTCAATCATTAAATCTGATATTGAAACTAATTAGTAGCTTCTTAGAAATATTTGCATGAATCATAAAAACTTCTACGATATTTTTTTTTAGTAAAACCTTCATGGTTCTTTTTTTTATAGACAATGTTTTGACAGTTGGGAAAGAGAACGCACGAGTGTACGCAAGGTAAAAAAAAAACACGTTATACGTCCCTGCAATACGCCACTTTTTGAGCAACTGTATTGAAAAATATTTTTCCTTTGAGTTTTATGGACAATTTGACTTTTCTTTATAACTCTTATTATTCCTAATTAAGTATACTCACCATATACATCTGAGTAGGCGGCTGAGCACCCTCGAATCCGATAAAATTGACCATGACGTCACCGTCGATAGTTAAATGCGAGATACGTTGGAACGGTGTACGGTGAGGGAACTCGCAAAAATGAACTCCATTGACTGCCACCTGGAATCACCAAAACAATCCAATTCACGCAGAGCACAGGAAATGTGTTCACAGTTGCATGAGGCCATTTTTAGCCAGAATCCCACCAGATGTTAAGTGAGATGTGGTCTATTGGAGAGCGCGCCTGTCCAGGAGATGCCTGTTTAACCACCGTTTAGATGAACCCATATTATACTGTCTAGGGAAGATGGAAGGGGAAGACGGAAGGAGAAGATGGGAGGGGAAGGATGAAAGGAGATTTTTTTTTGTAATAGCAGGCAAACGGGCAAGAGGCTCACCTGATGTGAAGCGATACCGCCGCCCATGGACACTCACATTGCCAGAAGGCTCGCGAGTACGTTGCCGGCCTTTCAAGAATTGGTACGTTCTTTTCTTGAAGGACCCTAAGGATGGAAGGAGAAGATGGAAGGGGAAAGATGGAAGGGAAGGCATGGAAGGGGAAGGACGGAAGGTGTTCCACTCAATCGAATCAAATCGTGCAGTGTGGCAACTGGGGATGTCGACAACGATGGGGTGAAACTCCAGCCAAATCTTATAGCCAATTGTATATACCGAAATCTTATAACTAGGCGTCGAGGAAGAATGGGAAATTCCACCCGTATCACCTCGGTGTCCGTTCCACACGGGCAGTTTTTGCCATGTTTCCGAACCAATTCAAGTTAGGATCCTCCAAGAAAATAGCGTACCAATTCTTAAAAGGCCAGAATTCCACTTGCAAGCCTTCTAACATTGAGATTGTCCATTGGCCACGGTGTCAGCTGGGCCAGATTTAGGAAATCGAGGCTGCAAAAGAGCAGTCCCCACGCTAGACTGCCCACTAGTAAACCACTTTTCTTTTACTATATTTCTGTATGTTTGATAGAGATTTTACAATAATTCCCTCTTTTGTTGCCCTGAGACCTCCAGACCGTTAAATATAACCCTGGGTACCTATATAAAACATCAGCTCAGCCCCTATTATATAAAAATAAATTTGAGAGGTGTCAAGGGACACCCGGATGGAACGAAGTTCCTTTAAATTAATTAGTAAAGGATTTGTAATATTGTTTTAAAGTTATAACCTTTTGTTTATTGTACATCTACATACACACACATAAATACACACGGTCCGTCTATTCTTTCGTAGCAACATAGATACGCAACGATATTCAATTATTAAAATATAATTTGCTTTTAAATGCATTAAAGTTATGACACCTGCAATACACAATGATGGAGAGGTTATAATGCGTACTTGCTAAAAATACACAAGCATTTATCTGTATAAAATCTCTACTTATTTAATTCCAGTATTCGGAACTTTTATTATTTATTATGTACAAAAAACATATACAATCAACGAAAATAATTGTCGCCGATACTACACTGTTCAATGCGAAATTGAAAGGCGAAACGAAAATAACTGGCTTGGCCTTCTATGAGAGAGAGAACTACTGCAAAGTGTTGTTACAACTTTTGGTCATAATTTTTTCCGTCTACCCTCTTTCGCAACACGCCATAAGGAACTTCGTTCCAAAAAAAAGACTGACAGACGTGAGACTATTTATCAGTCCAAGTGACCTATACACACCTTCAAAGACTGAGGTTCACAGAGTATCAGGGCCTCAAAAGATTCGCCTCTCACGAGGGGCATACCGCCGCTTGTCTCCTCCATTCCCCAGTTCATCGCAGTCAAGTGGTTTCGCACAATACACATCTCAATGAAGCGAAAGTTCAGATGCAGTGCTATATCATCACGGGGATCGGTGTTCGGACCACATTGAAAGTTTATCGCGAACCTGGAAAACAGTAAGTCATTTGTGTGTATTCAACGGTCAATAACGTGTTTTAAACGTAATGGCATTTCTTTTTCTATTTAAAGGATAAAAAATAAATCAATAGCGCTACGACTAGATTTGGCCCTCAGATTTCTGTGTTTCGTGATCATTTGTTAATCTAATAGGCAAGCCATGTTTTCTTTCACCGTTTGAGCGAATGCACGAAAACACCAACGACCTCAGGGAAGAGAGTCACAAGCTCGACGCTCGAGGCGACTATGCCAACACTGCTATGGACATCAGTGCATATTAAATACAAAATACCATCCGTATCACCTCGACGTCCGTCGTTCCACAACTGAGCGTTTTCTAAGGCAGTTTTTGCCGCGCACCACCACTATATGGAACCAGCTGGCCACTGAAGTATTTCCGAACCAATTCGACTTAGGGTCCTTCTAGAAAAGAGCGTACCGTTTGCCTGCTATTACATAAAAAATGTAAAAGTACAAGGAAAACGGTAATAATTAAGACCCATTTTCCCATACAAACAAATTGAGGTACAATGAGTCAATAAATTTAACACCCTTGCAAATTAATTCATATTAGACATTTTACGTAAATTTATTGTATTAATGAACTCAATATAAGGTAAGTTAAAGTTTGTTGGTATTTTTATTTATCGTTTATTTTTACGAAACACGTCTGCTCCGAAGAATTATCCTCTTACTACTGACGATTTGAAGTCAATATCTATTGAAAGTGTAGTGTATGACCAGATGATTCAATATATAGTGTAAACTCCATCTAACGTCCCTCGATTTAACGACGAACTCCTTAATGCGTCGAAATCAAATGGCATTAGTTGGTTTAGCTTGTCTTACAATTGTACACATATCATTACACCATCTCTCAATAACGACAACAATTGAGTAATAAAGTACTTTTTAAGTTTCTAAAATTATCCCAGCCCGCAATAAACTCCACTGTTAGCATCATGCATACGAACTTTCTAAGAATTTCGTTCTTTTGCTTACAAATTGGGATTGCTTGCAGTTGTAGACTGTCATTGGCATTGTTATGGATTATCTATACGTTTTTCTTCTCTCCATTTAACGACAACCCTCTATAACAGTACATTCAGTGTAGTTATATGGGGTTTACACTGCATATTAAAAGTGTACTACGACCAGTTAATTGAATATACATTAAGACAGGTATCGTGATATTGGATCGCGATATTTATGACAGTTTGACCCCTGCCTATGGGTAAACAAGCTTGATGAATAATTTGACAAGATATTAAAACCCTTTAGAATATTTATTAGTGACCTAAACAGATTGTAGATTTCAAAGTATTGGCTTTTTCAGGTCGTCCCTGAGGTGGTCTCGATCCCCGGCTGTGCACCAATAGACTTTCATTTTATGCGCATTTAACATTCGCTCGTACGGTGAAGGAAAACATCGTGAGAAATCCGACATAAAAAGTCGACAACGTTTATCAGACACAGGAGGCTGATGAACTTGCCTATTAGATTGACAAATTGTAAAACAGTTACAGAAATCTGAGGCCCAGACCTAAAAAGGTTGTAGCGTCAATGATTTATTTAATGTATTAAGTAATCGCTTTAAAAATTCATAATTGTAAAAAACCCGCCAAAACGCTTCTCCGAACAAGATGGCGTCAATTTTTTCTACGAGTCATCATTCTTAAATTACACATTATATTTAGATCAAATTCAATTCGGATGATGTCGTCACGCACGTCATCGACGATTCGACTAATCTGTGTTTTTTCGTCACGTGACCGACGAATTTTTTTATCTATGTATGTCTATGAGGATGTTTTCATAATGTTGTAATTGTATATTTACTAGTTATTTTACTCTATAGCCATGTTATAAACGATAACACTTTATTTATTATACTGTCTTATAGCCTATTTAAACTGTTGCCAACTTGGCGCCTTCGAGATCTGTCAGAATTTGAAAGGGCTTTAAAGAAAAGCACACAGAAAGCGTTTTATCAACAATCAAAAGTTAATTAGTACAATAAACTTTGTAAAAATATTTAAAGATTTTGTAAATTTCATATGCTGACAGATCAAATATTCCATTCTGGTAACGAAAGATTTACAAACAAAATTTTATGTCTAATATATTTTTTGCATTGTCTGTGGGCAATAACCAAGATACCTTCACATAAATTATACAAATAATTTTGTCCAATAGTGTCTTTATAAACCAGAGCCAATTTCAGGCAATTATTGAGCAAATTTTTGGACCATGCGGACTGTTGATAGATAAAGACATAATCATAGATTTTGAGAATTCCTAATCAAAAGACTACAATTCAATATATTTATTCACTACACAGGAATGTTTTTTTACCTACCTTTGGGCACCAGGAGGAACAGTTCCTTGAAAGCGGATCATACGTCCTGGGTACATACCCCCAGGAATTGTATGCACACATGGTATTACCTGCAACAAGATATTATTGTTAGTTATCTAACAGTCAAGGGATAGATGTAAAAACAAATGGTTTTATGGATTGATAATTTCTTATGGACCGTTTAGTCTCAAATAACATAATGATTATTAAATAGCTATTTCAATTTCACTTGAATCTGGTTTAAAAAAAATCTTATATACTTTGTGACATGAATCATATGATGATGTATCATTTAAATGAAAATGACCTTTTAATTTATTCTTGAATAATGATGTCACACTATATCAGATAACTATGTTTTTAAAATTAGTTGTTATTTGACTTAAAAAAAGATAACTTGATTATAGTTCAATTATTGACCAGTCAAGAAATGAAATAGCTATTGACTGAAATTTATTGATTCACTTATAAATTACACTATCCAAAAATTCTAATTTAAACCCAGTAACGGTCCCATTGAATCAGCTGGAAAAATGATTTAATACATAAAATAATTATTAAAGCATTAGTCATTAGTTGTACAATTTAGACTTATTTAAAAATATCTGATAAAGTATATTTTATGATGATTATTCTTAATATTTTTTTAATTATTGTTTATTACACATTGGCTACTTCTTGTTATACATGATATTTTATTTTCCTTTTAACTTACTTTTAGATAAAATAGGGGCCAGTGTAACAGTACTTAGACAACTCAAAATAACTAAGATTGTCCTAAAGGAATCTTAAGTTACCTTCATTTTTACAAATCTAGTTTATTGTATCAAATATACATATTTAGCACCTTTTTAGATGCTAAAATAATAATAACAGTAATTGATTAAACGCTATAATGCTTCATTTTATTTAAATATTTCTATATGAGTTTATGGTATCAATTACTGAATCATACTTTTACTTAAAAATTTGGGAAATTGTTAAAAACACCTTTACTTAAAACAATAAAGACACAATTATAATTGACAAGAATTCAAATTAATAATGAAAGACTCTTGATTACTACTGATATAGGAACACATGTTATATTCTTAAAGATTATAACATATATACTATCCAATTAATTCATACATAAGGAAAATTGTAAAAAAAATACAAGGTAAAATGATACTATGAAATTATGCCTATGCTGTGACATCCATAAAAGAAAAAATATTAAGCAATAACTGACATCCTTCATGAATAATTTTTCCCTAAATGGTGATGATAAGTAGTATTACGTTATCAAAGAGTATTTACATAGCAAATAAATTACAAAATCCGCCGGTATCTAGTTGAAAAGCCTTGAAAATGACAAAAGATGTTTTTGAAACGTATTTCTCAAGGCTCCATTGCAATAAATAAGAATAAAACGCATTTTACTTACCGGATTGTAAATTGGCGGAACGGACATTTCTACACTTTATTTAACGTTGAATAAAAGGAAATAATAAAACGATGTCTGTTACAACTGTTTAAAGTAACACCTTTATTGTGGACTATGATATAACTATGTTAAATAAAGATTTTCTTAGAATAGCGTTTAATTCTAATAAACATTAGACTACAAAATGGCAAAGAAATAGGAATTTAGAATGCGTCATACTCACGTCATACGTCATATGACGTGAAAATGACAAATCTGACAGATTATAAAGTAAAACGCGTAACAATAGAGAAATATACTACTTACAGAATCAATTGCAATTTGCAAATTATTTTTATCCTCATATATTAATTTGATTTTAAGGTGACCGAAAATAGGAAATGTATTCTATCTATTATATGTTGATTAATTATATTTTTTAGTGTGGGTATGAATCTGTCAATTGCCAACACAGCCGAAACTTTAACTTTAGAAAATTTGTTTTCTATCTGTGTATTTTTCATTTCTGACGTAAATTTGAGGATATAGTAATTAATCGTAACTATATGAAATTCTTACAATTTATTAATCCAAATACTTTCTTGGCTTGTTGGGGAATCAATCTTTATTGTTGTTGACGTGAAAAATGACGATTGAAGGAAACAAGGATGAAGCTGAGCGCTGCATTGAAATTGCGCAAAGTGCCTTCACTGCTGGGAATTATGAGAAGGCTGAGCGTTTTTTAGTGAAGGCTGAACGTCTTTATCCTACATCAAGGGCTAAAGACCTTTTGACCGTGGTAAGAGCGGCAATACCCACCGGAACCTCGAAGCGAACGCCTCCCAGTACCCCCAGTGATGATGTTAGGCGACGTAAGCCTGCAGCACATCAACCTGAAAAGAGGGAATACACTGCCGATCAATTGGACGCCGTCAAAAGAATCAATACAAAATGCAAGGATTATTACGAAATTCTAAGTATGCACAAAAGTCTTATTACTTAAATATATTGTAGTGATGACCTTGATATAATTTACGCAGATATATTTCAAAGAGCTGTTTACTAATTATATTAATAAGGCCATTGACTGGTTTGGCTAAGTTATTTGAACACTATTATTGTTTTTGCGTAAATTGTATAATAAATTATAGATAATTGAACATCATCAAATTTTTAAACATCCTTACTTTGCTATAATTATTCTTTTTAAAATGAGTACCAAATCTTAGAAGGTTGACTATCCCATACAAGAGATACTGGTAAATATATGGATCGCGCCAATTCTTTTTTTTACAGTCGCATTATGATCTGTAAACATCATAACTAGTATTGTTATGATGGTGCATGACACTTTTATAAAAAAATAAGTATTTGGAATTGATTCTCCTATATTCACACAAGCATAAGTGTTGCGGCAAACCATACTTGGGGGGACAACGAAACCAAACACAAACAAAAACAAAGCATCATAGAGTCGTATGCTACCAGAAAAATAAGGTAACAATTTAGAAATCAGTCGCCCGAATTGGGGGTTGCAGGTAGAGGGAGGGAGGGGGTGGTGTATAGTTATCGATATTTACAATGTGATAGAATAGATCCGACGCTTTGAAGACATATTCAGGTAACAGTTATTAAAAAAAATATTAATATACTAACCTAACCTAACCGAATAATATGAATAATAGGTTTTTTGGACAGCTCCGTCGTTTCGAGAAATGCAGTCCCTCCACCTTTGCGTACCAAAGCATAGGCATTTCATTCAAGTCTCCGCAGCTTCGGATTTTTGGACCAGCGTTAGCCGCTACGGCTTGCATAATGCCTGTGCTTTGTTACAGCGGGTGGAGGCTGCTCTTCCTCCACGCCTCCGATTGTTGATATACACTTTAGGGGTAAGGCAGAAAAGACTAACTAAATAATTGTTTGCTGTAATTGTATTTTACAGGTGTAACAAAAGAAGCTACGGATTCTGACATCAAGAAAGCTTACAAGAAGTTGGCTCTCCAACTACATCCAGATAAGAATCATGCACCAGGAGCCGCTGAGGCATTCAAGGTTTGTATTCCACTTATTGGAGCTAATGGGTTTTGGGGCCGTTATCCTGTTTGAATTTTATCTTATATTATAAAGTACCAAAACACTGATTCCAAAAACTGTTTTACCATTAGAATGTTACTTTATTGCAGAATAACATAGGCTATATTTATTTCCAAAATATTTTGTCCAGTCATGAGAAAATATGTACTACTTTCACATAGTGCATGCATGAATGCATTTGCCCCTGCAAACTGTTATTGATTGCATTTAAAAATACTCTGCTTAAGCCTTTAATTCTATAGAAAAGGTTTCATAATAATGTTTTATGTGTAGAGTGTAATGTAATGTATTAAGTGTAGTGCTAGTAGTAGAAACTAAGGCTATAAAGTGAATATCACTTTAAAACAATATTAGATTAATTTCTCATGAATACACATAGACAGACAGGGCTAGACACCTCTTCTTGTCTTTTATCATAAAATAAATTAGTTACAACAGGAATAAGCTATATAGCAAGTGTGGGTCTTATACAATCGTTTTTAATTAGCTTTAAAAAAAATCTGGATTAGATAGGTGAAGTTATTATTTACAAACATGTTATGACATTAATGTTAATTCAACTAACAGATTTTTTGATCAATTAATTAATTAAATTATTTACAAGTTATACACTGGTTTTTTAAAACATGGCCTATGTTTTACTAAGAGTGCTTTATAAACAATATTGTTCATACATGCACCCCTTAAACCTGAGGACATTCTTTCGAAAGACAACTGCACTTTTCTATGTGTGAATGTAACATTCTCTCATACGATAACGGAAAACATTGTGAAACCATAACCACATATACTTTATAATCCACGGCTTGTGTCAGGCACAGAAATCCTATTAATAAACTACTTTTCTGTTAATGTATAAAACTGTTTTCTATCATTTATTTATTTATTTTCTATTTTTATAGTAACTTTATACAAATACAATAATTACTTATTTATATAAAAATTTAGCTAAGACCAAGATAAACAAAACCTAAATACAATGCAATTCTTGTGAATTCCATGTGCATCTACAAATCACACAATCTCACATGCAATAATATTCTGGGTGTATCATGAAACAGATACAGATATTTGAGGCCAACACTAAGTGGCTGTAGCTGAGTTTACAGTTATTTGATTTTATTTGTTGTTGCTACACACTCACATAAGAGAAATGTTACACTGTCATAATAGAGGCGCTGGACAGAAGCGTTAAATAAAGTTAAATAAGATAAAGTTTAACAAAAGGCTTTTATTATCATAGACATGAATACAAATAATACAATTATTTCATTTTACCTTATTACTACTGAGATTATTACAGAATTTGATTAATTGTAATAGAATTATTACTATCATTGTAATGGTTATTACATATTTTTGTTATTAATGGCTTCGAATCATCCGTGGGAAGGGACATGAAAAAGATGTCTCATAACGGAAAAATGTGACGGTAATTTTTTTCGCCGAAAAAGATTCACTTCAAAAATCTTAAATGTATTAATAATAATTGTGTCTTAAATATAAGCTTCAATTCGTTTCCAGGCTATTGGAAATGCAGCTGGAGTACTAACAGACCCAGAGAAGCGTAAACAATATGATCTCCGTGGTGATGAAGCCCCAGCTCATACGCAGCACACCCATCACCAATATTATGCGAGGGGCTTTGAATCTGATCTCACTGCAGAAGAGTTGTTTAACATGTTTTTTGGACATACTGGTATGTCACATATATGTTTATTATCTATATGATTCTTAATGTACATTATTACAGCCATATAAAACTAGTCAGTTGAATCAGACAAAAGATCTTTGGCAAGCCATATTTATATAATCGGGAAAATTAACAATATAAGAATGACCTTTTTCTTGTTAAACTTGCTAAGTTGGACCAACGAAGCGCAGACCATTAGGACTTCGTGACTTGATTTCAATTGAGGTCTGCCCCCAGTTAAGTTCATAGTTGGCGGTGCTGGCGTCGTTCTCCGTCTCTCTTGCTCTCGTAGTTAAGATATACTGGGGGAACGTCCGTCTCTCTTGCCTTCGGGGGTATTGGGGGGTTTTAACTATACATACTTTTTTATCATGTTTAAGAAAAAAATTCTTTCTATCTTTTCTATATCGATCTTATTATGATTGCACTAAAATCAGGAGCTACAAAGGCAAAGAATTTTTTAAATTGGTCCAGAAGTTTTGTAAACTTTTCAATGAAGAACAATCACTCAAACTCGTACCTATTGTATGAAGTCTTTAACATTTTTTTCAGCATTCTCAGCGGGTGGCCCAACAGTGTACCGTCGCCGTCGTGAACCAGAACAAAGGGAGAACCACGCGGGCTTAGTCCAGCTACTTCCAATAGTCGTTCTGGTCCTCCTCTCTATGATGTCAGGCTTCTTCATCAGCGAGCCGGTGTACAGCCTCACCCCGAGCTCCAAGTATCCAGTTCCTAGGGAGACGGTTAATCTGAAGGTATAATTAAACTCATAATTTTGAATATTTGTTTTGGTAAATTATCAAAAATGTGAACAATTTTTAAAGTGAGACTTCGTTATCGGCGTTGGAAAAAAAATTACCGTCACATTTCTCCGTTACGCGCCATCTTTTGTTACCTTCGTTATTCGTTGTCACTTAACATAAATTGATCCTTTGCCCGCACCCTGTTATATAGATCACAAAAAATGTGTGCGTGTATTAGTATACACACTTAAGAAGTGAAACTTCTTTATGACCTTATTTTTCGAAAAAATGATCTTCTAGATGCAACTTTACAGAAATTGGTTAAATAAAGTTAAATTAAATAAGTTTAACAAAAGGCTTTTATTATCATAGACACGAATACAAATAATACAATTATTTCATTTTACCTTATTACTAATAAGATTATTAAAGAATTGCAATGATTGTAATAGAATAATTATTGTAATTGTTATCGTTATCCTATATTTTTTTACCGTGGACGAGAAAAAGATGGCGGGTAACGGAAAAATGTGACGACTATTTTTTTCCAGTGCCAATAAAAGATTCACTTCAATAATAATAACTTAATAACCTAACCTGTATTTTAAATTTTTATTTTTCAGGTACCGTACTACGTCAAAGACAATTTCCATACAGACTACCAAGGATCGCTACGGAGACTTGAAATGGCAATAGAAGAGGAATATATTGGTATGAATATCTTTTTTAATATAAATTTTTGTTTTCCACTAAGAACTATGTAAATATTTAGTTATAAATTGAGAAACAGTCATAAGTCAATCACCGTAGTCTATGGACATGGACACCTATTTCAGTGGCTTCGCAAGGAGTTTCTACTCTCTTTGATCCCATTTTATTGTGTGCCTTGCTTGCCTTTGAGAGAAGAGTGAGCTCTGTATAAACTGGAGGTCCCATTAAGGTTCCAAATAAGCGTTTGTTTCAAGTTATGGGTCAGTTTCAAGGTGATATTCTGAGTTTTTTTTTTAATGTACCTGTAAATAACTGTCTGCAATTTTCTATATTTATCTAGAAATAAATATAATCTAAAGGCAACGACTCCGTAGTATAACGACGAAATTAGAGTGGTCCCTATTATCGTCGTTATACGCGACATCCACTAATATTTGATTTATTTAATACAATCAAAAAAATTACAAGGCTAGAACGGTTTGGCTCCAAACGCTATGAACAAATTTTATATTGATTTTTTTCCACAGTGAACCTACGCCACGCGTGTCAGCGCGAGCGCAACTATCGGGACAGTCTGGCATGGAAAGCGCGTAACTTTGGCGACAACAGCCAGTACGCGGAGGCGCAGCGAATGCGTATGCCTAGTTGCGAGAAGTTGAACAAGTACCAGCGGTAGATGGCGCTGTGAGCATTCAGTTTTTGTTATGTTGTAAAAGTACCAATGGTTGGGCATAGGTAGCGCTATATAAAAAAAAGTATTTGATCAATTTATTGTCAAGTTTTAACGATAGATGACGCTGTGAGCATTCAGTTTTAAGTTGTAAAAGTACCATTGGTTGAGGATAGGTGGCGCTAATCCAAATTTTGTTTTATCAATATATTGTCAAGTTTTAACGATATATGACGCTGTGTATTTTTTTTGTTAAGTTGTGAATTGTATAGGTTGTGTTATTTAAAATTTTATTTGATCAATTTATCGTCAAGTATTAACGATAGACGCTGTGGTTGGTTTTTGTTAAAATGAATAGCAAGTTGATTAGTTGTTATGAATTTTAAGTTAAACTAATAACAGCCTCAAGTAATTGTTATGTTGAAAATTATTGTTTATCAGATAAATGTACGATTGTATTGTAAGCAATGTTTGTCTTTCTAAAAGTGTGTATGCCAATGTTAGATGGCGTTATTTATGAATTATTTTGGTTCTGTAATTATGAGGGATTTAAAATAATAGTACCAAAGGTTGACGCTAGATAGCGCGTTTACAAATGTCAAGGATTGAAGTTATCAAGTTTTACTAATAGATGGCGCGGTAGGTGTTAGGCAGTTTGTCGGCAATTATTTTATAATCGTATAAAATTAGTATTTTCTTTCTTTTATGTTGCAATATACCTGGACATATATAGTCATAATAGTCCTTGAGTATAGATAATATTATCAAACTTTATACAGATTTTTTCACTGCACTCGAAGATATATATGTTTAGACATTCGAACCGTGTGCTAACAAATTGCTTAATTGAGGCGGTAGATGGCGCTGTTAGCAATTTCCCCCAAAACGATTTTAATACAAGCATGCCTTGTTTTAAAAAATCTATAGACATTTGTTTTATTGTATGATAATCGAAATATCGATTATTTATTATTCGAAATAATTAAGATGGCTGTAGAAAAGTTCATTATCTTATCGTGTATTTATTATTTAAAATAAATTGTGGCCCTGGATAGATAAAAACATGCCTTTATAATAAAGACTTTATCCTTAGCGTACATGATCCAAATAGATCATAGTTAAAAATAGTGTCCATTGTGTTGTTAAGAACTATCACAAATTAACAAAAAACGTCAATGTATACCACATATACACGTCAAACTTGACACTGCGTCAGGAGTAACTTGAGGCGAGCTCTCAGCTGTCATTGATTTGACGTATGACTCGATGGAACTATTGTAAAGTGTCACAGCCTTTGAACATAGTGAATACTTATTTGTGTGTTCTATTAGCTGACTTACCGTAATATGATTTTTTACTTACCAAAAGTCAAAGTCAAAAATAATTTATTCCCATAGGTAACACAGTGTACACGTATGAACGTCATAAAAGAAGTATATATTATATGCTTCTAATTTTACATTTACTGCCAGTTCTCAAATTAAGGGCGTAGAACGGAAGAGAAGAACTGGCTATAAGCTCTCCGCCACTCTTTTTAATCGCCAAGTTTTTTGTTTTACACAACGTTCGTAAGGAGCTGCAACCATCACACCATGTTCCACCATAGAGACTGTTTCCGAAATAAAAATTAACATTTAGGTATATATATCCATCAAATTTTTCCCTCCATTCCCAACATTTCTCATAAAAACATTCCTTCAGAGTTCAAGGAATAACTTTATGAAATACTCGAATTTATCCAGCCGTCTTTGGGTTTTGCGATGTTATAATAAACACTTGTTTGCATTTAATTCATATGACTCACGATTCAGGGTCGAGTATCCGCTTGAACTGTCACCGTCATAATTTAATAACCGACTTTATGGACCTGTCAAAATAACGGAAATATAAATGAAAGATGAAAAAAAAACTGTTGAGTTTTGTTCAATTGACGACCGATAGACGGTACAATACACACGTTTTAAATACAAAAATATCAGATTGTAAATCTAAACCATTCTCGAACTTTCATGCTATTTCATGAATCGATTCAATTAGGATTTATTATTAAAAGGCTTCTATACGAGCAAATGTTTTAATGAAATATGTGGAGCTACAACATTGCCGACTATAGCCCGAACAATTTAATGCAAATGACAATTGTACATCTCGGCAATGGCTCATTATTTCGTCATTACATGGTCTACATACATGGCTTGACCAGTACAGTACAGTATAACCAATATAAACAGAAACAAACACAAACGAACATCGTTACTCGAACGAATCCTGGCCAAGTATTCACGCACTTAGGCCGTAAAGCGATTCTGCATTAATATAATAAATATTGCAGTATAGCGATCGTTCGGTCTGAGACACATTCCCTGGACATACAAAAAAATATTTGGCAATATATATACTGCCATACTAGAAATGTTGCCGAGTAATGCATATTCTATCCATAAATTCTGGCTGTTGCTACCAGCCACTTTTGCAGCTATTCGTGAAACATTCGTGAGGAACCCGTGGATTTATATAAAAACGATCAACTTGATATGACTTTGTTTCCGAGTAATTTGTGGACCAACTTACGAGGCATAGTGTTGGGCGGTGGCTTCAAGGTGCTACTCTGATCCCTGAGATCGTTGGTTCGATCTCTGGCTGTGCGCTGATGGACTTTCTATCTGCGCCTTTGACGCCGTACCGTGTTGGAAAACGTTAAAAAAATATGCCTTAGATCCAAATAACGGCGTGTGTAAACTCTGATACAGATCTGAGGCTATCTTTTATTCATATACGAAACCTTCAACTTTGTTTAAGTTAACAAAATCGTTATTTTTCCTATCTGGTCACACATAACGCTAAGACACGACTCTGCATCTGGACTCGTCCATTAAATCACTAAGTTATGATAAAATATATTAACATAGGACTGTTAAAGTGTATTTAAAATTGTGCTGTTATCATGGTTTATGGTTTTATTTGTTTTAAGTATTCGTTGAATAAAGTTTGTCCCACTGTATTGGTTTTTTTATTCATTATATCAAATCGGACGTTATGAGTTCGATAACTGGGGAAACAATATCTTTAGAAGCCTGTTTGAACTGGCGTAACATTGAGGATAAGCTCTAACTAAAACAGATGATGATGGGCGCTGAAGTCACCCTGGGATTGTGGAGTGCATGACTTACTTTGGCTTAACCCCTTGGTGGGGCAGAGGTCACCACTCAGAGTTTCCGGCTCTCTTTGCCTCATCAGCAACTGTTGGGCGCCAGGACGGCCACGCTTCCGCTTTCCTTGCGGATTCCAATCAAGCCACTGCTTGGGAATATGATTGGGATCCCTTCGGAGTGTACGGCTGCTGGACCTGGTAAAAGCTTCTAAGGAATCTCAAAATTTTAGAGTCGACCGCAGAGTCATGAAAGAATTACATTTAGCCATAAGTTATGTTACCAAACGATAATTAACTATATTAGTTAATAAAAAGCGCAAACTAAATTTTAATCTTTGTAGCCAATAAATTGTAATACGTCAGTTTTGGTAATTGAGCTCTTTAGTTTTTAAGACCTATACAATAGGTCTACGTAAGTGACCACGTGTCCACCAACAGGCCGCATCTTAGGTGGGATTGTGGTCAAATGTCTGTATAAAAAAACGACATTTAATATTACTTAATGCAATGTTTTATTAAAAAAAATAGTGGCCTTGTGACCTCTAGGTCTGGGCCGCAGGTTTCTCTATGTTTTGTGATCACAATTTTCTTAAGAAAGTACGTGATCAGCCTTCTGTGTACACGCCGGTGAAGTAAGGCCCCATTCTTGCTCCTTTTCTCGTGTTTATCCGCTCCCATCTGGGGCGGACATCGGCCAGTTCGGGCAGAGACCACGCTGGCAGTGTGATTGTTCCGGCGGCCTGCTGATGTTACGGAACAGGATCTTCCTGTGGTGGAGACGAGAAGCATCGAGCTCCACTCGTCACAATCGTTGTCTTGTGAGATCTTCGCGGCCAGGCAGCCGTCGGCGAGGTGACCTGCGGATAAGCTTTGTTATCTATCATTGCGTTCAAATATTACGTCACGCAGTAAAGTAAAACGTTTCGTGACCACCCCCAGTAACTCTTTATACCTGAAACTTACCTTTATGTGGTGTAAAGTACTGGAAAGTGGAAAATAATATTAACAATAACGCGTTATTCAATCCCTGCCCCGCTTCGTAACTTTTTACAAGAGGACCCCCCCCCCCCCCAAATTAGTTACGTAATACTTGAACGCTCCCAAATCTATTGGTGCACGGCTACTTGGCCTCCATTGATAAGGTAAACTAAAATAGATAATTACGAACGATGACACAAAATTATGAAAGGTATACCGAAAATATTAAACAATTTTTTTATCTATTAGGTAAACGCTATTGATTTTCCGTTATTAAAAACGAAGACGTACCGAAATAGACACAAAACTGTGTCCTCCAGTGTCCTAAAATTCCAGTTTTAATATAGTACTCGACGTCAGAAACTGTTTGTAAACATTTTGTTCCGAAAACAATCCAATTACATCGCAAGCGTGCTTTACTAATTACAATAATAATAGAGTTTTTATTCAAATTTGGTGTAAATATTTTTTTTATGAGACTTACATCCAAAAAATATTTAACAATTCATACTTTTCTTCTCGTGACTTAATTGTATCAGGAACGATAGAACTACTGTGTACGAGAACTGTAATTTCAAAACTAACTAACTTTTTAACTCTTTTTGTGCTCTACTAACTTCACGACACACGACAATGTTTGTATGTCACAGTAAAGTAGTTAAATCAGAGAGTTAATTGAATATCTAGACAGTTAATTTAATGTCCATATTCAACCAAGTCGCAAATATTTTGATTTAAAAAGCAGCGTCGAAAACGTTTAACTATCTGTCTGATCGAAAGCCAGCGTGTTGATTAAAAATGTAAAACAAGACTCCGCTACGATTATTTCATTTGTTATTGTTATTTCGGTTTGATCGTGAAGAACTGAGAGCTTGGAAATTCCGTGTTTTGCTTTATTGTAAATAGGTTAGGTTAGTCTTGTGGCTTAGTAACGTTTAGGAAACTCGTTAAACGTTTCGTTCACTCCATTGTCAGACGGAACTTTAGCGACTTGATTGAATATAAATATTTAATAACTGTCTAGAGATTCAATTAGCTCTCTGATTAAACTACTTTACTGGGACATATACAAGACCATCTGCCCACTGAAGTATTTCCTAATCAACTCAGTCCTACAAAAAAGGGCGTACCAATTATTAAAAGGCCACCTATGCAATTGCGAGCCCGAGAAACCTTCGAGTGCGAGTGTTTATGGTATATCACCTAACATCAGATGGTTTTTTGAACCTCCTCCGTACCAACGGAACGAAGTTCCGTTATGCGCGTTGCGAAAGGGGGCGGAAAAAATTGAGACCAAAAGTTGTAACGACACTTTTTGCCATAGTCGTAAGCCGTGCGGCGTGTGCGTGTTTCTCTCTCTCTCTCTCTCTCTCTCTCTCTCATAGAAACCAATCAAATTCCTACTTCAGTTACCACAAGCCAGTTATTACTCAAATTAAGCCTACTAATTAAGATTATATTACATTATATTTGTTAATAATGAATAAAAATCAAATTTTATTTACAAATCCTTCACTAATTCATTGAAAGGTACTTCGTTCTATCCCGGTGTCCCTTGACACCTCTCAAGTTTTTTTTACATACGCAAGGTTAAAATATTCGGATCCAACGTCAAATCTGAGTTGCTGATATAAGTGGGGCACTAACGTCATCACGCATCCTGTCCATGCCTTTGTCAACCGCTGTCTTCGAGATTCTGGGCATCTACTAGCCCGCGAAGATCACTAGCGAGTATCTTTGGGAGCTCTGCCGAGAAACCCCGATAAGCCAGCAGATCAACTGCCACAAGCGGCAATAGATAGGCAGTCCAAAGAGAGTCTAACTATAACCCCAAGCAGGGGCTGCATTGGAACCCGTAAGGAAAGCGGATGAGACAAAGAGATCGAAAAATTTGAAGCGAGGTCCGAGGGACAAGACCGAACGCGATGGAGTCACTGTGGACGTCCTTTGCCGAATCTAGGGGTTACTAGGACAAGTCTAAGGTCCAACACCCAAAAGGTTTCAAGGTGATCACCAACTTTTATAGAAGTAAAAAAAACCATCATTAATGGCCACATTTCTATCTTTTTTTGGTGTCCTCTACGAAAAAAAGAAATGGCCTTAACCTCGTAGAGAGTGTGGATGAACATAGTACATTGGTGCACAGCCAGGGCGTAACATACGGCCAATACTTCTAGTATAAATGCAGTATTACGTTATAAACAATTTCGAACGGATATTATAGAAATATAACAAACATGCCATTAATAACGTGTGGCAACATTCCAAGAATGAAATTGAAACATTCTGGTAACTAATTGCGTTTTGTTTTTATTAAGAAGTGGTGAATTTATGTTAAAATAATTGCTAAAAGGAATTAGTAGCGAAAACACTTTCTTTGACACTAGAATTATTTTTAAGAGTATAAAATAAGGTTTCTCAATTCATCAAAAAAAACATTAGATTACATTATTCCAAATTTAATAAACTCGATACCAGATACACTTCTTACTAATATAACAAGAAACAATATTAAATTTAAATTTAAAAAAATACTACATAAGTCAAACAATTATAAATTGTGCATAACAAAAATTATGCTATATACGTCATTAAAACATATTCGAATATAGGAACTCAAAATTCACATACAGGGAATGAGAATTCTCGACAAGAACAGGTCTCGCATCGGCTATCTATGGCGCGTCAGTGTTTAGATTTGTTTTTGACGTTTTACGTGCAATTTTAAATCGTTTGAATGGGTTGATTGTTATAAATTTACAGTTTATATGTCTGCCCCTCTGGCCCTCTATGAAACTAGTTGAATGATTATTTTTTTGTTGGAAAGTTGTTATCCCAAGGGATACCAATTCTGAATGACTTGATGATCTAAATAATGATACCAGGATTAAAAACAGGAAAAATTATGATTGACATGGCAAGTAGGCCGCTAAATAGATGGTAGATTAGAAAATATGTTGTTAGAAGAATGGATGGAGGCAAATGGGCAAATAAACAAGGGCAGACCAAAAGATCGACGTGAACGAAAAAATAATTGGAAAATGTTGGAAGATCTTCTCCCGGGATCTTCTTTTCTTAGAAGGCCAACGGGCAGGAGACTCACCTGATGTTAAGTGATCCCGCATTGACACTCGCTCTGCCAGAAGGCTCTTCGATAGATAATAAAATACTTTTTTGTGCGAAACGTCGGAAAAAAAAAAAAATAGAATTATGTAAACAATTATAAGTTATTAATAATAATACATAGCTTTAATCCGTTTAAAAAGTGTTTTTCTAAAGCTATTTTAACAAAAGACAATACTAGATAATAAAATTTTATTTATTTACCAATAAGGAAACATGACAGAGAAATTACAAATATAAGATATGTAAAAATAAATACGTAATAAAATTATAAAGTACTAAAATTTTTCACATATAAAATTAGATTTTTATGACAGAATGAGTACAGGGCTGGATTTATGAGAGGGCAACCGGGGCTACCACAAAAGACTTCGAAAAAAAATGTTTATAAATTCCGACTAGTAAATACTAGTAAACCAGTTCGCTGTTTTACCTTTACCTTTACATGTACAAACATGTTGTTATTGTTCTTATATATTTACAGAAATGATTGATCCGTACTATTATACAATTGATACTAAAACAATCCACTTGGTTCACAATATTGATTGAAAAACTCGACCGAAAAAAAAATTCTTTGAAAATTATATATGATATGTTATGATAGTTAGGAGCCAGGGCCAGGCCTCCTTTGTTCCCCTAGGCCTCCAGACCTCTAAATCCAGCCCTGTATTATTAACACAATTAAAATAAAACGAAAATCAAAACAATATTAACCACAAAACTGTGAACAAAAATGTATAGTACCTACACAAAAGACAATAGGGGACGAAAACATAGTATAATGTATGTGAATAAGATGTGGATGAATAAAGGCTTATTATTATATTAAGATGAATTAATTGCGTATTAAAAATCGGTCATTAAGTATTGCAAAACACGACGTAGTTATACCAACACCAACAGAATGTTCCCCAAGGACCAGCTTGGGTCAACCCTAAATATCGTTTAAAGCCTCGAAAGTTGGCGTTCACACACCACTTCATTAAGGCTTAATATTCTCCTTCTCCTCTACAGGCTCCTTCACATCAAAAAAGTCCCGTAGGAGGCCCCGACATGTCCTAACGGATCCGGCTGATCCAATCTATAAGAAACTGTCTTCACCGGGGAAGGCGTGGTCCTTTATTTCGTACTTCGCTCACTGCAGTGAGCTTCCGTCCTGCCCTTCAGGCGATTGACCACCCCGCGACGGCCCAAGCCGAGGTCCGAGTCTCAAAGGAGACGCCCTTGCGCTAGTCGCGGGAAAGCGCCCATTCCGGCCGAGCTGAGCTGAAAGACAACAACGAGATGTTGTACACTCGGTTTGAGAGGTGATTTAAAAACTCATGCAAGTAGTTTAAAAAATGATGTTGGAGATCGAGTTTATATTCTGTTTAGTTTGGTTGGGCTTTAGGCTTAATGTAAATTGTATGTTTGTGGGTTTTTAAGAAAAAAAGGCATTGTATGTTACATTGTTATATGGTAAATATAAAGTTAATATGCCCAAAGTAATATATTATTTAGTCCATATATGTTTTATCTATCAAAACAAACAACAAGAGGACAAAATTGTTCCTATCTTGATGTTCTCTAGCGCACCAAATCCACATTGGACCACCTAACTTTTTTCTATTGTCCTTCCATCTTTTCTTCTACCTGCCTCCTTGTTTTCCACTTCGTGCGTACCACTCCATTACGATTATGTTCCATTTTTGCTTCTATTCTCTCATAATATGACGCGTCCATCTCCATTTTTGTTTTCGTTATGTTTATGTTATCTTTAAAATTAGTTTTTATTTTAATATCGGTTAATTTTATTTTATTTTTTGGGAAAGAATAATAATGAATAGCCCTAAATAAATTTACCTCTTAAAAACCCCTTAGGACATCCATATTCCCCCAAAAAAACCGCCAAAGTTGGCATCACTACGGTTCTCTTTCGGCACAGACTATAAAAATCTATTTTCAAATGTCAGTGTTGTGTTGAAGTCATAATTTCGGATGCGAAGTTATACATTTTGAAATATTTATACAACGATTACTCATGGCGCACTTGAAACGGATAGCTTGAATGTGTCGAATTGAAAATAACCAGATGTAGGTAATGCAAATTAATGTAAAGTCTATTTAAAATTATTATATTTTTCCCGCCTTTTCGGTGTTATTTGTAAAATTAAGATTTTAAAACATCCCAAGGAAAACTTACTTATTGTATAATAAGTAATTTAAAAACATAACATTTTTTCGACCGGAATTGGACAGGCAAAATCCCAGCCCAGCTACATACGCTTATAAAAATACACATTAACCAAGTTTATTGCAGTGACGTTATCGATTTTCAATAAAAATTAACCATAAACTATAGAAGATTAAAGATTGGAGACTCTTAAGCAAAATAATAATGTTTTAGACTAAAATAAAAGATATTTTTAAAAGGAAATCTCTATATTTAATATTTGTTAATCAAATCCAAGAAGTTAGGCAACGCAGACCGATCCTTGTACTGATCCTTTAGTAGTATAAACAAATCAGCGTTAATTTTAACAAAAATGTAAACCTATTTTATTTTATAATTGAAGCAGTTCCTCTTAATCATAATTTAATTAATGTAATCTTTATGACATAATGTCTTTTCATGACAGCGTAAATACAATTACAGGATTTACCTCAGGTAAAATTTGTTTGTTTTTATAAAGAGTTGCGGCGATGCCGACCTTTTAAGAATTGTTACGCTATTTTCTTTACGGACTCGTAAGATTTCGTAAAAATCCTGAGCTGGTTCAATCCAATACAGATCCTTTATAAAGAATTTTCATCCTTGAATATTTTGCATTTCGGTATGGAAAATTCTATTTCCATTTACGCAAAATGACTAGAAGGATGAAATTACGTATACATTTTTTTTAATTCTAGCGTTAGGTTTTTAAGTAAATACTTTGATTACACGGAAACCAATTGTCCATACGGTCTCTATAATTACGATACACAAGAACTGCTGAAGGCATCGGTGATGGCATTAGGATTTGATGAAGAGATTGATCTGGCATAATATTATTAAGTACTTCCTGTATATGCAAAGCAACTGAAAAAAACTTCTCAGTTATATTTAACTATTAATTATATGGAACCCACGACTTCCAAATAATGTATAAATCAACTAATTTTATAGCGCCAACAAAGAAATATAGATAAAACCGCACAGTATTTTCGGAATGTTTTATGGCGGCCATTTTAGATTTTACGATATTCGCTATTTATATTGAAACAAGCTGGATTAAAAATACAATTTAACTAAAATTGACAAAATTATAATCGTTTATTTAAACCTAAACATAACAATCAAATATACAGAATTTTCTTAACCTACATAGTAAAAATAAAAAGAAAATTACAACAAATTTAAAAAGATTGGTCCCTGTGGCATACCTTTAACGCTGGAAGCATTTCCTCGATGTATTGCGATAGTTATTAGTTGAGAAAAGCACCAGCTCTGGGGTCACAGCTACTAACTACCAAGCGCCAAGTTAAATCTTTAAGTCGCGCCTGTATTCTTGAAATATAATATTAGTACTATAAATGGTTATTAGTAGTCATAACATATTAATTATAATCATTGTCACCCAGTATTGTCTTTTGTTAAAATAGCTTTTACACATTAAGAAAAACACTTTTTTAACGGATTAAAGCTATGTATTATTATTAAAACTTATAGTTATTTACATAATTCTAAATTTTAAATTTCTTCCGACGTTTCGCGTGCTTTACAGCGTGCGTGGTCACGGTGACCACGTCCGTTCAAAAAGTGTTTTTCTTATAATCACATTTATATTTACATTATCGTTATCTATATATATATATATATAAGTGAATCCCTATTTCCCTTGGTCACGGCGGAAGAATTTAAAAATAATTTTATAAATTTTTGATGTAACCTTATGGCGTTTGACATAACATTGACAGAATGCGTGCTGCAAATATCGTCAAAGAGGACGTAAAAAAAATATTGTTTAAAACAAATGCTTCGATCGGAGTTATTATATTGTTAAAATACATATAAAATAATTACAGTCGCTAATTGTTTGTGACATTAATCTTGAATTCCATGTTTTTCACATGGCCTGTTATATGTCGGAATACCAACAAAACTATTTATATACGCGCCAGAAAAACAAACAAAGAATGTTGTATATCATAAAACATTTTTAGTTAATTATACCAATTCAAAATCAATATTCACAGTTAAGACAGGACAACGTCCGTCGAGTCCGCTGGTTTAAAACAAATCCATCTAAAGTACTTTCGTTACTTTCTGTCAAATTGTTTACGCTGTGATAAGAGACCAAAAGTCATATTCCAATATTCTTTGGATTTCATCAATTTATTGTTATAGTTATTCCTATATTTTTATTTTTATAAAATAATCTTTGGCGCTACATTTTTAGGTCTGGGCCTCAGATTTCTGTATCTGTTTCAGGGTAATTTGCCGTCGCCTTTTCGGGTATAAGGCAAGCCTTTCCTCGCGATGTTTTCCTTCAACGTTCGAGCGAATGTTGAATGCGTACAAGACAAGACAGAAACTCCATTGGTGCACAGTTGGGAATCAGCGCTACCTCAGGGACGAGAGTCGCACACTGAAGCCAACCATCACTGCTCTATTTATATATCTATATAATTTTATATAATCTATATAAATAAAACTGAATTTCATAATATGTTTCTCGCAAAACTCAGACGGCTGGACCAGTTCGAGTATTTATTATTTATATCCTTGAACTCTGATGAAGGATTTTATGGAGATAAAATTGTGAAATTGAGTACTTAGGTTTTTATTCGGGAAACTCGAACAGACTGAGGTAGAAAAATGTTCCATATGTTGGTGTGTAGCTACTAAAAAGGTAGTCTAAATAAGTAAGGCGAACGTAGTTAACTAATCTAGTTAATAATATAATAGTAGCCTTAGCTGTTTAAATAAAGTTATAATGCTAATGCTTTTCCCGAATAAAAGACAACACTAAAAAGAAAAGAATTATTCCCGCCAAAAGTTATACGTCAAAATTGACGTTCGACATTTGCGATGCCCGTCGAGAATTGAAAAGAATTAATCAATGTTAACGAGCGCACAGTTTGTAAACAGGTTCGAAGGTTTAATTGCCTCACTGCCGATTTGTTGAAAAGAATTATATTTAGAAATTTAAGGAATGGCTTCCACTGACACAGACTTACTTATCAATAACTCCCTAATGTTTGGGACAGGTTAGAGAGATTATTCACGAAATACTTAGCCACGTAAATTGTTCAATTCTATCATTACGACAAATACTTTATGTTTGGTACTTGAATTCGTGTATGTAAGTGTTATATACGCGTACACACAATGTTGTATTTCAATGGCATAATCAGCCGTTCAATCAACAGCCTACCCTCTTAACTCAACTAAAGTTGATCAAATAGCTAGGCAAATGACTTGGTTCGATGACGTTTAATATTACCCGCAGCTGAGTTTCAATATTGGACGTCAAGGCAAAATACAAAATACCATCCGTATCACCTCGACGTCCGTCGTTCCACAACTGAGCGTTTCTTAAGGCAGTTTTTGCCACGCACCACCACTGTGTGGAACCAGCTGCCCACTGAAGTATTTCCGAACCAATTCGACTTAGGGTCCTTCGAAATAAAAGCCTACCAATTCTTGAAAGGCTGGAAACGCACTTACAAGCCTTCTGGCAATGTGAGTGTCCATGGGCGGCGGTATCGCTTCACATCAGGTGAGCTTCTTGCCCGTTTGCCTACTATTACATGAAAAAAAGGTTTCTTTACTTGCCTAACCTGTTGTCTGTTAATTTAAATTTACTTCCACTTCTACCACCTAGTCTAGAATCGAAACTCTTCTTAACTGCATTCTCTTCTCCTTATTTGTTGATGATATATCTAATTGCTTCTTATATATTATACATATGTTTATTTCTCTATATGCTTTCGCACTCTTTTATTGCTTTATTTAGGAAACAACTGTTATTATTTTCTTCTTGTATCCTCTTTCTAACATTAATTCGTCTTTTTATATTGTATGATTTGCTAAATATTGTCTTATTGGCTCTCTCATCTGTTTTTTTTTCGCAAAGCCCTTTTTTCTGTTTCTATTAAAGTGATGTATCTGTTGGTTTCGTGATAAAGAGATTAATTATTCCACCTTGATTCATCTTGATAATATGCTTCTTTTTCATCATACCTTTTGCTGATAGTGATTACACGGGATTCAATGTTTTTCATATTAATAATTACCTCATGATATCGTGAGAATCGTTAGACGAAAAACTTAGCAATTAAACATAGTGATAGACTGTTTATTGCCAGCTCTTCTAGTTCATTCTACGTCCTTTATATAAAATTATTTGTATTGACGTTTGTGAGTGTGCACTCTTCTAAAATTATATTATGTATATAAAAAAATCTGTTTATATGACTGGTAGTTCTGTAGTAGTACCAGTTTTAATGAGCGTCAACCCTTTATTGGTATTGGAGCATAAATACAAAGCGAGAAAACCCATGTGTTAAAGTTCAAAGCGTTGAGTAAATATCGCACGTAAAATCATACTTTATTTGCGAGAGAAATAGAATTTGGACTAAAATGTTTACGGAAAGGGGAATTGTAAAAAAATAAAAGATATTTTACGGTTTTTATTCTCATCAGTAATATTTAATCCGTAAAAGTAAACAGTATGTTAAACTATTAAAATTTTGTCGTGTCATAGATAAGTAATATTGACAAAGACAACACATAATATGCAGAAATATACAGATTTTTTATAGCAATAAGAAAACAAATTTACAAATTTAATTCTGAGATTGTGAGGTAATTTTGAAGAAATCCACAAAGGCCGGTAATGGGTGTCCATTGGTTTTGGGCGTCTCGTAGTCTCGTTTGCCCCCCAGTAAAATTTTGGTAACTACAAAAAATTGATTTGTGAGTATCATTTATTATTGGTGCGTTTAAAGAACAAAATCGTGAAGAAGGAGACAGTGCTGCTTCATCAAGACAATGCACCATGTCACAAATAAATTTCCAAACAATGGTCTTCGTATTTCTTCCGCATCCAGATTTGGTCTTCGGTTACATTTTCCTCTTCTCAAATCTCAAGAGCATAATGTTTTCAATGCAAATAAAATTTATCAATAAATAGTTGTTTCTAGAAAAAAACTCAAATAAAGAGGCAATGACCGAAACTGAAGCCTATTTTGAGGCTAAATACAAATCGTACTATAAAATAGTATCGAAAATATTTATGACCGCTATGGTATCGCTCCAAATCTTGTTGTTTCTATGTTCCTACGAACTATTCAGTCCAGTTAATAGCCATATACTCCAGTATGTCAAAAAAGTATTGGATTTTGACTTACGTGGGTTTCGAAGTTGAATCTCACCCATACACACAGTCGCTTATTAAAGATTAATATTATCGCCTAGTTACTGAACAGTAGACAGTACTGGACCTTAGGAGCTGGAGCATGCTTCAAAGCATCGAAAAATAGCGCGCAAAATTCTGCCAGCTGCTAGAGGTCCGACCAAATGTAGTATATTTTAATTTTATAGGATTATCTTGGTTTTATAACTCTTAAAAATAACGCTTTTGATATTATATAATATTCCAGCGCATTGTTTGTAATAATTTACGGCGACATTGTTAATTCGTTTAATACTAAACATACGAATGACGTGCAAATATTATTTTGTATTCGAAATGAGTAAGCGATCGTGAACTGTTAATAATTGCGCTTTCAATAAAATCTAAAAATAAACGCGTCTTGCTGTCTATGCCTCCAGTTGCCTGGAGGCGGCCATCACGAATTTGACGTCTCGTTTACGTTTTCCCGCCTTTTTGACATAGATAAAAAATAATTTTATATTCTGTATTGGACGATAAGCGCGGTTTTATTTAATAGTTTTAGTGTATTAAAAATGAATTTAAAATTGCAAGTATTATTTTTGATCGTTTTGTGCTTGGGAATACAGGGAAAGAGTTCTGAAGAGCGACTGGATATTCGCGGCCACGTTAAGGTATGTTATTAATAATATTGTATGTATATTAATATTATCTATGCTATTCTGTACATAAACAATGTTTTTGTTTTTACCAAAAGTGTTTATTAAAATGAAATATCATCAATTAAAGAGACCATAAAAATGCATTATAACATTAACTTTTGTTGTAGGAACGTTTACATTTTAAAATTACTAATTGTAGTATCAAATAAATTAGTGTTGCTCTAGTGGCTTCAGCCTGCGACTACTATCCCTGAGCTTCGATCCCCGGCCGTGCTAATGGACTTTCTATCTATATGTGCATTAACAATGGCTCGAACGGCGGAGGAAACATCGTGAGGAAAAATACATGTCTCAAACCCAAAAATCGGTGACATCCAGAAGGCTGACCGCTTCGTTCATGAAATAAAAATTATCAAAGAATCGGAATCAAGACCCATTTACGGTGGTAGTACCAATGGATTATAATAAACAGTGGAGCCTCAACACACACAACACACATGTTTTGGCCACATATTTTAGAATTTTTTTTTCATAATAGGTGATTAGACTTACGTGCCTAACGCTTCGCCTTAGGCCCAAAGGTTCCTTCCGTGCAAGCGAATGTTAAATGCGCACACTAAGTCCAATTGTGATCTAAATGTAACATTATCTTTCCTACACTTGTATAAAAACACATCTAAATTGTCAGTTTTGGTAGTAATAAATTTGGTATTTAGTTCATACATTCAACATATTCAATATCTTATTCAATAGGTTGATGTTCTAGTCTAAAGCTTTCCTCGGCAAAAATAATATTTTGTTGGACTTTTTAGTATACCTTGATGTCTTCTATAAAACTGGAGTACATCACTTTGCTCTATTATCAATAGTTTCTGTAGCGTACGTGATTTAGTAATATTGATTACACTATCGTAATTTCATACAAAACTCTTGAGAATATTCTACAGTCTATAGTCATCAGGTTCAACCAGATACGTAAGTTCTATATAATCTAACGATGACATATCTTTAAAAAAGTTCATCAGGAATAACGTAGGGTTCTAATGGTGATAGAATTCGCAAGCAATCAAATCTTTTCTCTTTATAAAGTTTTCTCAAAGTTTATGATATGATATGATACCCCTCTTACGAATTTTGAGCAGTTGAAGACTAAAACACGTCTGTGTCTGCAAAGTCGCAAGTGCGCTTTAAAGAGTATTCACCGTGATGGAAGACATCTCAACGGTGTAATATTTCGTACATAAAATCCTCAATTAACATTATAATTTACTACAATAATATTACAAATACAATTTATTTAAATAAATATTTAAAGTTTAAAGTCGGCGCTGAGACATCACTTGTTTGATCAGCGCCGCAACCCCGTAAGCCCTAAATTAGATTATTGTTTAGATTGTTAGTTAGAAGCTCTTGTTTTAAACGACAAATCAAAATTACATTAAGGTAGGTCCCTTCAACAGGGAAAGCGAGCCTCTTACTACGTATTTCGCTCCTCCAGTGTGTTTCCTGCCCTGCCGGTGTTTGACCACGGGTCAAGGCAAGCTCCGAGTCTCGCAGGAGCTCGACCTTGCTCTTGTCACAGGAAAATTCGTGGTCGTTCTACGCTCGTTAAAGCAGCCCGAGCTGCTAAGGTGCTGCTAAAGAGATTCCATTAGAAGAAAAAAATATATTTGAATATCCGTCCAACAATCGCAACGGAACTAAACTCTGATTACCATGAATAACGTATGAATATTATAATAAAACACGTCCGTAACTGTTATTTTTCTGTATGTATATTACGACATTTTATTTCCAACACACAGAAAATTAAATGAAAAAAAAACAATGGCGCTGCAACCTTTTTAGGTGGTCTCAGTTTGATGATGTATCTATTTGATGATCATTTGTTAATCTAAAAGGCAAGTGATGAGCCTCCCGTGCCTGACACGGTCGAGGTCGTTTTTGGCTCTAAGGCAAGCCGGTTTCCCTACACCGTTCGAGCGAATGTTAATGCGCACATATAAACAAATTCCATTGGTGCATAGCCGGGGATCGAACCTACGACCTCACGGATGAAAGTCTACACAAATATAGAGTAGTATTATATTAAAAATTGATAAAGACAAATTAAAACGAGAAAAATTAATTTAATTATTGAGAGTGTCCATGGGCGGCGGTATCACTTAACATCAGGTGAGCCTCCTGCCCGTTTGCCCCCTATTTTATTTAAAAAAAAAACAAATATAATCAGACCTTTACCGTCAGTAATTCCTTCCTATATTGCGATACTTCATGAGCACCAGCTCTGGGGTAGCCTGTGTACATGAGTTGAACTTGACAACCAAAATTCAAAGTCCGGTTTGTAATACTTATAGTTAAGAAAGCTTTAGTGCAAAAGCTATATAAAATGGAAGCTATTTTTGTTAATTTATCAAAGAATTGGGCGTACTTTTATATTCACTCGTAAATTAACGCACTTCTGTGTGACAAAAAAATCTACGAATCACATAAATTTGTACCGACTGCAAAGAAGTTTTGATAATATTTTTTTATTCGAGATTTCTATGGAACGGGACAAACGGACAAGAGGCTCAGCAAGAAAATAAACTAAGAGTATGTCAGAATAGTGTCGAAAGTTCTAGGGATGAAATTTAGTGATAGAGTAAAACTAGAAGAAATAAAGGACATGACTGAATTTAGAAATGCCGATACTTCTAGTAAAAGATTGAAATGGAATTGGACAGGACACATTATGAGAGAAGATAAAGATCGACGAAGAAAGTGACGGAATGGCTCACTCGCTATGACAAAAGAAAACGAGGAAGACAAATAAAAGGATGGGAAGATGATCTGCGAGAAGCTGGCCCTATGTGGAAGTGGAAGCCCTTAGAGGAGGCCTATGTCCAAGGACAAGCTGTATAACAGAAATCAACCGGCTTGCCGATTAATTATTAGTATTTATTTTTATTGTTATTTTTTTAGTAATTCAAATTTTTATGTATATTTAGTAATTACAGCATTAGGTTTTTATTATTATTATTAAGTTTATACATTCAGGCAGAAAAATATTTTGAAGTTCCGAGGAGTTGTTCGGATTAATACATGCAGCTGGGATTCATCTTCGGACGTCAAGGCAGGCCTTCGTCTCATAAGTTAGGCATTGAGACCTATCTTGCCTATTAGAAAAAAACAAAAGATCAGGAAACATATATTTTAAATGCCTTTATTAAGGATTTAATATTAACTATCTTTATACATAAATTCCGAAAAAGGATTTATTTAACAACGTAATTTTTTAAACTACAAGTTTTTTGCTGCCACTACCGTATCAAAGCGTGCCAAACGACAATCGCTTATGATTTTGTTGAGAAATATTATAAATCACAATAATATCGTTCTAGTCGTGCCAAGTGACGCAGATTGCTTATTTTTGATATTTTCATGGACATTGCATTTTACGAAATGTAGGACACTATTAAATGCTCTAGATGATGAAAAACACTGCTCTAGACACTAACACACGTAAGAAGTCACTCACCACCCTTCTACAAATACAGGAACACACTAACCATAAAGCGCTTTTAGTAAAAAAAAAAGAATAATTTGCCATTTCTTCAATTTATATCAATTTATTTTTAATGGCATCTGTGTAAATTCCGCCCATGTCGCGTTCTAAGTCTAACACGGTCAGGATAGTTTTAATAAATTGAATTTAATCTAAGCAGAGTTATCTAAAACAAAGACGACACACACAGACATATAATACTATATACAAGAGGTTAACATATATACTATAAGGTATAGAGGTATCTTATTTATAATTTTAACTTATTAAAAGAAATAAATTTCCCAAAAATTTTGACGACAAAGCTCAAAGTTAAGGTTACATGGACGAGGGAAATTTGGAGGAAGATGGTCAAATAACGAGTCATTAATTAAAGAACAGTTAAAAAATATGTGGTCTGGCGAGCCTTCGACCATACCACACTCACAGTCTTTAATTTCAATTTTGGGGAGTACAAGCGTGTCCTATACGAAGACCACAGATTAAAGACGTGACCTTTTTGCTTAAAAAACCAGTTCTAAATGACCACACGGACCGATCAAGTGAAATTTCTTTTTCCGGTTTCTGCCCGCGGGCACGCGTCCACTCTAGATGTTTCCTTGCTAACCACCATGATCAGACAGGAGCTACAGACTAAGAGAGAGAAAAATCTAAAATTAGATCATTATTTTTTTAATCACGTTCATAGGAGTTCATAGTACAGAGCAGTGTTGACCTAGCGGCTTCAGCATGCGACTCTCATCACTGAGGTCGTAGATTCGATTCGCCGCTGGGCACGAATGGACTTTCTTTCTATGTGCGTCTTTAACATTCGCTCGAACGGTGAAAGAAACCGGCTTTTAGACACAAAAAGTCGACGGCGTGCGTCAGGCACAGAAGGCTGATCACCTACTCGCCTATTAGATTAACAAATGATAATGAAACAGATACAGAAATCTGAGGCCCAGACCTAAAAAGGTTGTAGTGCTATTGATGTTATATATATATTTTTACATATTTGTACATTGTTACTAAGGGATTAATAAATTTTGATTTAAGATGACGATCAACTGGCAGTATGCCGTTTAAGTAAACATAAATTATGTTTAACATTTTCATTAAAATAAAATTTTATTCAACCGAGGTCGACCTAATTTAGTCCCCAAAATTCCATCCTCTCCATCTCGTTGCCTGGCGTTCCACAACACAGCACTTTTTATGGCACTTTCTGCCGCGCACCACCTCTTCGTGAAACCAGATATTAGAGGTATTTTCAAACCGATACGACTTAGGGGCTTCTAGAAAAAAGAGAACCATTCCCTTTTTTCCTGAAAGGTCCGAAGCACACCCTCTAACCCCCGGCGTTGCAAGTCCTGCAAACTGATAACGAAGTAGGGTCAGCGATGTTCAAATGCCTCTGATAAACACGCCAATCACCTGTGCCGGATCGCGATGTGGTAGCTTGACTTATGGAAAGCTCATTTGTGTCTGCGCATACACTCTTTCCCTTTTTTTATAGAATGCCCAAAAAGGGCAGTCATCACAGCCCATGGACACCCATTTTAAGCTGATGCGTTGCCAGCTATTGGAAGACTCTTACTTTGAATAAGAGGTCGTATCTCTCAGGGAAGTACTTCACCGGGAGTCGATTCCACAGTTCGCTAGATCGCAAAAGAAAGGGTCTTGTAAAGCGGACTGTTGAAGACATTCAACCATCAAGGTGCTGCTGATGATACGGCTGTTGAATCGAGGCAGAAGGGAACCCAAAAACCTCTTCAGAACACACTTCATAGGATATCTTACTAAATTTACTCGGGGTGCGTAGTGCGTATGTGTTTTATGTTATGGCGCCTAAACATAAACTTTATGGCGTTACATTGAAACTGCATTAAGTGCATTGCTCGCACTCAATATTATACATTTGGCGTAAGGCCAAAAAACTTAACATTGAGATTATAATGCCACATAATTTATATGTATTTCATTTATGTACAAGATGAGCTGGTGTTTGTATCACCTATATATATCTTATTAGTAATCTAACTAACATAAATATATTGATAAAAGGAGTTCCTTTAAGCAAGGTTTTGAAGATACTGACAGAACCCTTTGAATAGCTAGACTTATTCTTAATGCTAGAAGAAGAAGGAATGCTTAATGTAAGACAGACCAAAAATATCGGAGCTCACTACAGCTTTGACAAATTACTGAACGCTTATAAACATGTGTTTGACAATCGAGTGACGATTCTTATTTTTTATTTATTGGAAAGTTCAATTGTCCTTTTTAATATTTTTCTACCCTTATTATGTAACCTTTCCTGAAATTCCACAGATATTTCAAGATCATAATTAGACAAATCCGTCCAGCCATTTTTATACACATAATAATAACACTTTACTAACAATATCCTATCAATAACAAAGAAATGCTGAGATTTCACTGCTAGAAGTTCCTTCCAGACTTAAAATAAAATATAAATGAAGGTTGTAGCTTTTTAGGTCTGGGCCTCAGATTTCTGTATCTGTTTCATGATCATTTGTTAATCTAATAGGCCGTCGACTTTTTGGGTCTAAGGCAATTCGGTTCCCTCGCGATGTTTTCCTTCACCGTTCGAGCTAATGTTAAATGCGCACATAGAAAGTCCATTGGTGTCGAATCAAACCTACGACCTCAGGGATGAGAGTCTGCTACGGCTTTATCCAAAAAGGCATACATATTGATTTCTAGTTCTAATATCAATCAGCAATCCCTGCCTTCTAATGACTGAATGGCCAAAGTTTAATATTATTAAATTTACAGAGCGATGCAACAGCGCTGATATTTGCTGACGAATTCAAGCAGACAATAGAGAAATATCTCTTCGGAATATGCCCGCAGCCATACAAGGTAATTATCACATTTATTACAAATGATAAGAAATATAACAGACACAGCGACACATTGAAACATTTCTTAAGTTAAAGCAAAGTATTATTGATCAAAATGTATATAATATTTAACTCAAAATCAAAATTCATTTATTTGTCAACTCTACTGCCTGTTCGGAATTGCGACCAGCACACAAGGAGAAAGGCAAAAACCTCGGTTTAGTTTTTTCTTTTTTGATCGTCTTAAGTTATTTACAATGCTTGTATTAGTTACGGTTAAATTAAGTTAAATAGTTGGAGAAAATTATTTTTAATCCCAAGCATATCTTTTAGGTAATGCGATATTTTATAATAAGCTTTCCCAGAGAGCGATTTTATAATTTTCCTAAATTTATTATTTGACAAGTTTACCACATCACTTGGTAGTTTATTATAGAAGCGTACAGTGTGACCTATGAATGATTTATTAACTTTATGGAGCCTAGTTTGTTCAGCGAGTTTGTTCTTAATTCTAGTGTTATAAATATGATTGTCACAATTTTTTCCAATGTTTTTATGTGCATATATAACAAGGCAATGCAACAGTCAAATATTTGTATCCTTAGACATATTTTTTGTGACTCTGGAGGCCTATTTGTAGACTGCGCGAATAGCCCTCTTTTGCAATACGAATATGGTGTTAATATTTGCAGCACCCCCCCACAATATTATGCCATATGACAATACTGTGAAAGTAACTGAAATAAACCAGACGAGCTGTATCAACGTCCGTGAGAAGACGTATCGTTTTGACTGATTATGCTGCAGAACTCAGCCTCTTCGCTACTCCATCAATTTATTACTCAGTACCCCTCTGCAAAATTTTCCTTTCTTTGCAATCCTAGAGTTATTGAAACTAAAAGTCTTCTTAGTAAAATTGTTTTTATTTTGTTTTTGATATGTAGGTTAGGGGCCGTTCAAGTATAACGCGATCACTATAGGGGGGGGGTGGGGGTGTCTATGATTTTCTTAATTGGTGATTGCGTCAACAGTAATTATTTACTTTTTTACATATTTTACCCACACATTTTCTATGTTTGAACACGAAATGCATTTTCATATTCATATTCATATATTTATTTGCATTCCATAATGTTACAATAGATGTTTAAGAGGCTTAAAGCTAGGTACAATATTATGGACCCAGTTAGGGCACAGCATAAGAAGGCATTACAAAATTTATATTACATAATTAATAGTAACAAAATAGTACATACAATTTTACATTTCAGGTTAGTATTAATTATATAGAATAACATTTTTTTATAAAATAATAAAATCTTTGAAGGCGGTTTCGACTGCCATCACAGTTAATTTTTTTACCTTGCAGAAGTTATCCATATTTCGAAAAAAATGCTAATCTGTTGGAGCACGATCCGGGGAGTACGGTGGATGTCCTACGCCCAAAATTAATATGCAATCTCAATCGTATTTTACCAATCTTAGATCTACAATTCCTAAAGAAAAGCTTGCCAACATTCAATCCATGGATTGAGTAACCGATCTAATGATTCAGCCAATACTTTAGACATTCCAATCAAAGCTCCTCAATTTTGGTAAAACTAGAATAATTTCGAAATAGGCACGTTGGTTGCAGATGCCGCTGGGGAGTAAAACGAAGAATGGAACTACCTTCTCCTGCGACCTCGATACGGATCACCAGGATTTAGCAGCAAGGTAATATTTTATTAGTAATAGGCATATTTGATCAACTGAGGCAAGTTGATTTCGAAGTATTGAATAATACAAACACGAGAATATTTTTTATAACACTAGGTAGGTATTTTAATGGAATCCGCCATATCTATATTCATCCTTTTCTCGAAGTAGTTCTGCAACTAGAACTACTTTAACTCCTGGGTTGTAATGCTCCTCTAAACAGATCTCTACCTGCATGAACGACGCTCTGAGTACATGCGATGCAGATCCATTTAATGACAGTCTCCATGTCTTCAGACGTAAGATGATGCAGCGCCTTATGATCCGTGACCAATAGTGACCATTGCATAGTAGAAATATATCAGAATGTTAAATTGTACAATTGTATTTTTTGGTCTGGTTTGCCCATTACTTTTAATGTTTAAGTTATTTTCTCTTTGTCATCATAATGTTTCCCCTTAAATGTGCACACGCACATGTATCGTGTTGTTATATGTCGTGTGTTTTCTGTAAGTGTTTGTATGTGTTACGTTAGTGTGCCTTTTAAAATAAAATAACTTCATTGTGGATAAAATTAGAATGATTTTTTATTTATTATACGATTATCAAAATTGTTTGTTTTATAATATTTTAAGTTGAAATTTGGTAATAAATAAATATTTCAGGCTAGCAACACTTGCGTTACGCGCTCATTCGGCATCGCGTTCAGACTGTCTAAGACTAGGAGCAGCGCTGGCGAATACGCTCGGAGATTTGGCGCGAACAGCTGCGAACCAACAAAATATGTTTCCCCCTAGTAAGTTCAAAAGAGACATCTAAAATCTTCATCTACCACTGCGATGACGACATAATATATAACTTATCAGCCTTAGGGCCAGTCAGGGTCCTTTACTTTGCACTTTCCAGTGAGCTTCCGTGCGATTTGTTTAATTATCATCTTGAAATGTTTGTGGACACTTGTGTAAATAGACAAACAAGAGACAAATCTTTAAACGCTGCAATCAAACTGATTTATTCTTTACAAGATGACATGGTTAACTCCGTTCCACCATTATTAATGTGTCAAAGCGTTCAAGAATTACGTAACGATTTTTGGGAGGGGTGGGGGGTTCGTTACGATGCGGGGCGGGGATTGAATAACGCGTTATTGTTAAAGTGGAAAATATATTTACAAATCATAATGGTAAGTTTTAGGTTTAAAGAGTCACAGGAGTTGGTCACGAAACCTTACTACTACTAACGTTGGTTACTATTGGAAACATAAACGTAACGGCGCGTTTAAAGGGGGGGGGGGGGTTAAGAATCTCCAAAAATTGCGTGACGTATTACTTGAACGATCCCTTATACTTTGACACGTTAATATAATGGTGACACGAAGTTTACAAACAAGTTATTCTCAAAAATAAACACGAGCCTGGCATTGAGAGCGGCCATGGCGGTATCACCAAACATCTGGTTCGTCCTTCAGCCTCCTCTCCTATTACCCCCGTTTGCGGAAAAAATATCTGGAACCAGTTGCCCACTCAATGTTTCCGAACCAACTTCAAAGGCCGGCACACTCTTGGCATTGTATGTATCTATGGGTAGCGGTAACACATAACTTCAGATCAGCCTCATTTTTCGCTAGCACTCGACTCTGAATAAGGTTATATATGTTCTAGCATCAGCGGCTGAGACGAAGAAGAGAAAGTTATCAAAGAGTCAGAAAATGCAGATAAAAGCTAAACAACGTACAGCACTCGCCGTGAAGAAGAAGGCCGCTGCTAACGCCGCCGCCGCCGCCGCTAAGATGACTTCATAAATGTGATGTCATCAACTAGTGTAGTGTAAAATTCGACATGTTTTTTTTTTCAAGATATTATATAGATTTAACAATAATTAAGACTGAGATAACATGGAATTCGGGCCCTACGACTCGAAGAAGTCTATTTAATTATATTTTAATATACTAGTCATATGCTAGATTTTATAATAAAATATCGAATCGTACAAATGTTGTTTCATTATTCTAAATAGTCTTAGTCTGGCCATAAATTCTGTTACATAAAAACTTTTTTTTCAACTTTTTAATTATTTTGAATTTGGAACACGTATATTATTTTAAATATTTTTTTCAATTTTGCGCCATTTCACATATTTTTTCGTGTTCATTGTCAAATTACAATATGGATATGGGGTGTTAAAAAAAATAGGATTGCAGTGATCGCCTTGCACAAGGTGGGTGTGGAGCCAACGGTCATATTCCAGACACTTTAAAAGCTTGGTATTTATCAGCTGATGTTCGTATATCGTACTATCAAAAGATACAACAACACTTCTTCCGTCGAAGACCAGGAAAAATCGGGGCGGCCACGTGCTGTTAGAAACACAACTACAAAGGCTTGTCTTTTGTTAACATAGCTTTTACACATTAAGAAAACACTAACACACACACGTGGTCACCGTGACCACGCACGCTGTAAAGCACGTATTATAAGTATTATAATCATAAGTTTATAATTATAATAATACATAGCATCAATCCGTTTAAAAAGTGTTTTCTTAACTACAAAGGCTGTTAATGTTGCTAAAGCCAGAATTCATCGAAACCCCATTAGGAAGCAAAACATCTTATTGAAATTCCCGCTAGGACTCCATCGGGAATTACAGAATAAGGCCTGAAGCTCGGCGCTTATCATCTATATACAGCAATGCCCTAAATCAATCTTTACAATTAAAGAAACTGGATCGATCAGATCAGAAACGCAGGTGGAAAAGCAATATTAAGAGTACATTAAATCATTTTTGCTTATTGTAGTGTAGTTTTCAGCTGTAAAGAAGATATTTCCTTGGAACACAAGGTACCTGATCATCTTTTTAAAAAGCTTTGGAGCAAGCAGAGGCAAAATTTCCCTTGGAAGCGGTGCGTAAATCCATCTAGGCTAAACAGATTAAATGCCTAAAAATTCCTAAGACTTTAATATATTTATATAGGTATAAATTTAATAATATTACAGTTCTTCATTAAAAAAATGCTTTTTCATTTGTAACAGAACTTACGGCTGGACTAGGTATACACCACTTGAGTACAATGGCCGCCATTCCTACTCCTGCCAAAGCCCCAAGGGTTCCGCGCAAATACCCATTTAGGTATGCATATGTCATATTAATTATCATAATGTATTAATAATTGTTGACTAAACTTAATGGTCTAAATACTCTTCCTTGCCTTTAAAACTTGAATCAACTTCCCCTTGAAAGCAACATACGATAGTGTTCTATAACTTCTAGTAAGGTGATTAAAAAGTTTGATAACCATGGGATATTTTTTTTTTAAAACATCATGCTCCAACATGCACCCGCTTATGGGGAATTAATCATATAATAATATAATAAATATAATCTTTCTACCTGGTAAAAACTAATTTCAAATCACGGCTAACAACTATTGTACAAATATTATATATAACAACTCTTGTTAAAGATCATATAGCACTTATAAACATGACTTGCGGAAGTTTACAAGTGCTACATATCTCAACAACTTATAATAATAGATTGTCGTCTATATAAATGCATAATGCACACCTACAAGTACAATGTAAACCATGAGTTTCCAAGGCAAAGTTGTGCTCATAACCGGTGCCAGCTCCGGTATTGGAGCCTCGACAGCGTTTGAATTCGCTAAAAACGGAGCCAGCGTAGCTATCGTTGGCAGAAACGTGGAGAAACTGAACAAAGCCGCCGAAAACTGTTCCAAATATTCGAAACCGTTGGTAATCCAGGCCGACATAGGCGAAGACGATGAGTGCAAAAAAATTGTTGCATCTGTCGTAAAAACATTTGGAAAACTCGATGTGTTGGTCAACAATGCTGGGATAATGCGACATGGAACCATTTTGGAAGGTAACCTCTTGGAAATTTATGATGAGATCATGAAAGTTAACATGCGTGGGCATCTTAACGTGACATCACTGGCTGTGCCATATCTGGTCAAAACTAAAGGTAATATCATCAATATATCAAGTGTCGCCGCCTCTTTGACCCCTAAAATTGAAGGTGTAACTCCATACTGTGTGTCAAAGGCGGCGTTAAACCATTTTACACGCTGTGCGGCTGTGGAATTGGCGGGTGAAGGCGTACGAGTCAACACAGTGAGCCCTGGTCCAGTTATAACCGATATTTTGGATAACGCTGGTATGACAAATGTTAAAATAGAAAATTTTGCAGACACTATGCCATTGAAAAGAGTATCGCAGTCTGTGGAAATCGCGGATATGATATTATTTTTGGCAAGTGACAAGGCTGTTGGCGTGACGGGATCGGAATTTATTGTTGACAACGGCTGCATGTTTCAATAGCAAGTTAATATGTAAATTTGATTTGCTATTTGCATAATTGTATAAAACATGGATTAAAAATAAGTGAAATTATGTGTAAGTCATTAAAAATATTGAATTTTACATGTCAATCACTTGACACAAACTGATCAAAGATAAGTCGAATCCATTATGACGTCATATTCTAATAAGCTTGAAGTACAAATTATTTTCGAATATAAGAACGATTATTATATTAAGCATAAAACATATTATTATCTTGTCTAGACTTTTGCTAGAATTTTTTATTAACGTTCGTAAGTGTACGTTGTGTTACCTATACGAAGAAATTATTTTTGACTTTGACTTTGAAGACGCGTTTTGGCGGGTTCTTGAACGTATCATTATTTAATTTGATTTTTAAACGTTAAAAATAACAATACGAAGGATTTATAGTGGCTAATAAATAATCTGAAAGATTTAAATTATCAAATAACCTATTGTTGAAAACATCAGTCTCACCTAAATTGAAAATGTATTTTATTATTTTATATGTGTTGGATTACTTGTTTTATTTATGACCGACCGACCGTTAACTTAATTTTTTAATATAACAATACCAAAAATGATCAACATAAAATTAAAAATAAAAACTGTTAATAACACCCTCCTTCTCAGTCGGCAGCGGATATCCTGATTCCACCAGTTTATGTCCAGTACCTCACTTATGACTGTGTATAGTTTTGGAGACGATGAGTCTTTCACTAGATGGGTGCATCTGGTTGGTGAACGGCCACGTGATCTTTTGCCTTCTGTATTACCAACCACGATCAGTTCCTCCAAGTTCTCATAATCTCTGCGCATTGTATAGTCGAAGTAAGGTACAATTTGCTGTCGCCATATGGTAGACAAAACAGAGCTATAAAAACGCAACAATAACTAAAGTTTATCAGTCAAAACTTCAGTCTAGCCGTTAATTTGTAAAAAAATGTATAACGGAACGCAACTGACAGCGAAACGTATCTATGGTTAGGTATGATTCAACATTTCTATTAGCTTATTGTGCCGATGCCTGATACTATCATTATCAATGCTACGACCAAGGCGATCGTATCTTTCCCGATAAAGCCGTAATATACATATAACATACAACAAATGCTTGGACCGATTTTTATGAGCGTTTAAGTGGATTAGAGAATAGTCCAGATTATTTACAATTGGATATTGTTATTTAGTTTTTTACACATATTACCCACACATTGTCTATGCTTGAAATCGAAGACATTTTCGAGGATTCCTACAAAATTTAATACATTTATGTGCTATTATTTTTGAGAGTTTTGCTTACCTTTACTGACAAGAGGAATGGTGAGATCGTCGCAGAATTAGCTGATTATGTAATACTTGAACGGCCCCCAAGTACATAAATCTTAATAAAAAATAACTCCAATACCGGTTATGTATATTTGTAATTAAATACCGATTTTTTCACCATTAAAATACTATAATATCCCTGAATGTTACATTTCTAAAAATTTTGTAAATAAAAATGAATCGTAAAATGTGTTGCTATGCGCAAACCTCTAAGTCGGTTGGACACATTCGAGTAATTTTCTGTATACCTTGAACACTGAGGAAGGTTTTCAAGGTGAGAATAATTGGAAAATTTTGTTTTATTTTGTACTTAGGTTTTCGTTCCGGAAAAGCGAACAGTCTCTGTCATAGCAAAGTGTTCCATATGTTGGTAAAGGGCCCATTTTCGCTTCGAGTATGCGATGATTGCAAAAGGTTAAGTGAAAATCATATGAAGATGAAACGAAGAGTTTCTTGCCTATTCTTGCTTATAATATATTGAGTTCTATTTGCCCGCTCTACGCCGTTAACTCAAATGTACGCTTCTATCAGCTATATTTTTAGACAAAACAAATTACCAATTACGTATTTATATATTTTATGTGTCTTTAATATGTCATCATGGAAAATTATAACCTAGCCTAACTTAAGACTAATAAGTCACTTAAGTCTAACCTAATTTACTAATAAGGATTTTTAACACAAGAAAGTGTCCAATTATTATTATTATTGCGTTTGATCCGTAAAAAAATTACCCTCAAAGAAGTTTCACTTCAAAAATACTATTAAAGTTAAATATTAAAAATCCTATGTTTATCTACATAGAAATATATATATACGGTAAGTACATAAACAATCTTGTAATTACAACACCGGTTAGGTATTGTAATATATATAATTGCCGCCCTGCGAACTTTGTTTCGCCTTGATATGATTTTCCTTAACCTACCTCGTTAGGTACATACCAACATATGGAACATTTTGCTATTCCAGAATAAAAACCTAAGTACCTATTAAATAAAATTTTCAATTTTTCTCTCCATAAAAACAGAGTTCAAGGAAATGAATTACACATACTTATATTGATCCAGCCGTCTAACAAAACCTTTTTTGAGTAGCTTTAACTAATTTTAGGAAGTTGAGATATTTTTTTTATTTGAATAACATTAAAGACAATCATTTCACAGAAAAAAACTGCAAAATACCTACAACAAAAAAGATATGAATTTTTGAAAGCTCGCTTGGAGAAAACATTATAAAAACACAAAATTATAACTCGAAAACTACAACGAATCGCGGAACATAAGTGGGGTATTTTTGTACAGGTGTGAGTAACCTTTAAAAAAATTGAGGTCACTAGTTGGACCATCCTGTATATACCAATGGTAGAAGGATGTACTTTTAGGCTGGGCCTTAGATTTCGTAGCAGTACGAGTGTTAAATGTGCACAGATAGGCAGATAGTCCTTTGGAGCACAGTCAAGGAGTGCACCTTGGGGATGAGAGTCAATCGCTGAAGCCACTAGGCCAACACTGTGCTAAAGTATTTGCTTGTTTATTTTAACAAAATAAGTTACAATTACGGGTCACCCCGATTCAGCAACTATTTATATTATTATAAAGAAATACATACTAAAGTAACCTATAAATAAAAAAAACAACACGACATTTAACAGTAATAGATTAAAATATTTACAAAATGCCTTCACTCAAGGGACAATTAAAGACGTTTGTTAATCTATGCAGTTAGTTATTTCCATACTTTGTGTCATGTGTGCCCTTTTCGAGAGGTTAGACTAAATGTACGTACGTAAACATCAGGCACCCTGAGGCCTAGTTACTGGAGAACTGCCTTGCTTTCTGTCCAAGAATCCATTTTATAAGATACATGGTAAGCGCAAGATTATCTATTGGTTAGAAAGTAATAATTTAAGTGTAAATATATAATAAAAACTAACTATATACAATTTCGGAACTATATTAATAGCAGACCCAATAAGCTCAAAATTATTTATAGAAACGAGTCAATTGTAGAAGTCGTATCAACCAAATTTCTAAGCATAACACTAGACCGAAATCTCATCTCGAATCTCTAATTATTATTAATTGAGTTGATGACATTATTTTAATGTTCTTAATTGAAATTATTTTAGATTTGTAATTTTTCAAACGTATGTGAATTTAAAATGTTATTATGCTCTCTTTAATAATTTCCGGAACAATCGTAGCTAAATAATTTCCTGCAACTTGCCGCGATCAGTGATGTCGATCCCAAAAAAAGAGTTTTTCTTTTACGTCTACGAGATTTATGTCGAACTTGCATGAAAAACCCATGGGATCAGAATCGCTGTCCAAATTGAAGTACCAACTATGGATGGTAATGTTACACACTATTTACAATGGTTAAGTTAACATTGTACAAAACGAGACAATTTCTTTTTAAATAAAACAATTTTTTTAATTTAAATTTATCAGTCAATTATATTTATATATATATATATATATATATATATATATATATATATGCTGAGTAATATACATATATATATATATATATTATTAAAGTATATTACTCAGCTTTACTATGTATTATCAGAAATGTCGTAACGTTTAAAATTACAAAGAACCTTAAGTTGGATTATGGATATGTTATCTGTGTTTTGAACTGTCAATTGTTAATAATAAATAGACAGCTGTCTAGTAGTAAGTAGAAATAACTTGAAACTTCATTTTCACGTGGTATCTTGGATATGTGGTTATTGTACTCCATAAACATAATTTTAATACTAATTTATTAAGGCTAATGGTGTATTAACAATGTTATTACTTGAGGATAAAGAAATTGATCTATTCGTCGCTAGCCGCATCGGTTCATTTAAACGTATGTATTAAACAATATATTAAGCAATATGCGGCTGATATCAGACAATTGTTTATTTTTAAATGTTTTTGTATAATACTTAGTACCTGAATGTGTTACAAATTTTCCTATTTCATTATTATTATAAGTGATATTAACCCTGAAAAGGTTGTTACAATAATATCTCACCTTTGCTAATCTAGTTACCATATTATGTTATGATATACTCTACTACTACTTTATATATATGAGACTTGCTGGATTAAATAAAAATAAAATAACTTATTCTTCAACTCTGCCCTGCATGTCTTATACAAGTTTAACTCAGTGACTTATAGACCTCCTTGGAACATCTTTAGAATATCTAATAGCAACTTCACACCTTCTTGAGATAGTTTTTGAGCTATGAGTGTTAGGTAAAAGATATTTCTGAATTTGTCAATTGTTATATACTGTTATAACTGTACAAACAATATATTTTTCTTGTAGATATCAAATACCATACAGATGTAGGAAAAAATAAAAAAAAATGCATTGAAAATTTGGTAGATATAAAATCATTACAAAAAGATGATTCAATATTGTGTATGGAATGGGGGAACAAGGAACAAACTGAGATATTATTAGCAAGAAAAAATAGAAAGGTATGTTCAAATTTAGTTTTTAGTAAAATCATCAAAGTTGAATGAATAATACTATTAGTTTCTTTATATACAGTGACTGCCTTGAGTAATAAAGTATGTACTTTTTAAGTTGCTGAAATTAGTAAAAACTGTGCAGCTCTGAACATTCTTTTGACACTGTATTATCCGAGCCCACAATAAACTTGTGTGTCTGTTTCTTTTCTTGGGATCGCTTGCATGTGTAGACTGTGGTTGACCATTACCTATAAGTAGGATTTGTTGATTATGTATAAGTTATCATATTTTAAGTTGCTCATGAACATTCAAATTGTAAACATCCATTTAACAACTCTCTATAATGCGATAAAATACACAGTCCCTTCAGTGTTGTTATATTGAGTTTACATTGTATGTATATGCTTTCATTCACATATTAGGTTTAAAATAACATCTATGATGTTACATGAGACATCAGGCGAGATGCCTGATGTCTGAGTTCACACTATAGAATTTTTTTATATGAGAAAACAAAACTTAGGTGAAGACCTGAAGTTCAATTGTAGTCTCAGGGTTATTAATTGCACTGTTCACTTAATTTCACATTCAAAATGAAATGCATGATGTTTTTACCTTTCAGATAGAAATCTATGACACAGAAATAGGCTTCAGAAAATCATATTCAGTTAACTTTGGAGAGGGTAACATTATTGGTGTTGCCAGATGTAGTAAAGGAATATTAGCTGGTGTTGCCAGTGGAGTGATTCAGATTTGGGATGATAAAGATTTTGATATTGAAAATCCAATTGTTATTCAAACTGGAGGAAAATTAGATAGGGTTAAAGTGTGGAAACACGGTGATATGTTCGCAACTGGTAAGCTTGTAATAAATTTAATTTTTCGCAGCATTTTACATATTATCATTATGTAGTATTTGAATCGGGCATAGTTCAATATAAGTACTCTATCATATCATAGAGTATATAAGTACTCTATGATAGGTCTGGAGTTAACCAATCACAACTCAAACAACACCACAACACAATATTATATAATACTTGGTGACCCGGAAAACATTGTTTTGCCATGTATATTTTTTCCAAGAAACATTTTTTTAGTTTAATAAAAAATAACCTATCATAGAGAGGTTACAATTAAGGGTTGTATGTATTTCTATATGATGTATCATTAATAAAAATAAAAAAAAGTTTGTCTAAAATATAAAAAATAATTTTTTGTGGTAAACCTGGGGTACCCCTTAACACTTATGGGTTTGAAAGATAGATAGTAGCCAATTCTCAGACTTACTGAATATGCATAAACTTCATAAGCATTGGTCGAGCCGTTTCGGAGGAGTATGGGAACGAACATTGTGACACGAGAATTTTATATATCGCATAAAATTCTGATGATTCTACATTCACCCTGTTCCATCGATTTTTCTAATTGAAAAAGTCACATATGTTATGTTAAAAAATATTTATGAATTAGAAGATTTCAAATTAACGAATATATTTATTACAGGAGGGGAGGAAAATGACCTAAAAGTATGGAAAATAGATGAGAAAAAGCCTATCTTTATAGCTAAAAACCTACCTCACGATTGGTTGCAATTAAGGAGACCAATATGGGTCACAGATCTTACATTTCTTGAAGAGAATTTATTGGCTGTTTGCTCAAGACATGGATATGTAAGGTAAAAAGCAATTTTTGTATTGGATAGTACTTTAGGTACCTGTCATTGATGCCCATACCTAGTGTTAATATCTGTTGTTTGATGTGTCGAGTAGTTTTCTAGATCTAGTTATAATTATAGCGCCCCAATGAGTAATTAGCAAAATTTTATATTTAAGATTATATGACACACGTATTCAACGGAGACCAATCACTCACATTGAGACCCCGGGAATGGCTGCCACCTGTATTGCTAATGGATTTGATGAACGGTCAGTGATACTTTTAAGAAATACTTAGCCGTGCAACTTGATAACTTATATGTACAATATTAGTTGGTTAAATGCAATATATGGAAGTAAAATATTTTTTACTTAGGAAAAATGTTTTAAGTTTTATATTATAAAAATATATTTTCCAGACAAGTCTTCGTCGGATTCGGTAGAGGGCACCTTCATCAAGTGGATTTCACCAAATCACGACTGGACAAAGGGTACAAAGGTGCAGCTGGGGCTATAACTAGTATTGCACTATGCGAGCAGGAGAGACTGATTGTCAGTTCCAGTTTGGATAGGCATTTGCGTGTGCACGAAAGAGACAGCAAGAATTGTGTGTATAAGGTACGAACCTCATAGCTTAGGGCGCGTTCAATTATTACGTTACGCAGTTTTTGTAGATTCTTGACCCCCCCCCCCCTCCTACATGAAACGCGCCGTAACGTTTCTATATCCAATAGAAAACGTTTCGTGACCACCTCCAGTGACTCTTTATACCTAAAACTTACCATTACGTGGTGTAAAGTACTGGAAAGTGGAAAATAATATCAATAACGCGTAATTCAATCCCCGTCCCGTATCGTAACGTTTTACAAGAGCCCCCCCCCCCCCCAATTCGTTACGTAGTACTTGAACACTCCCTTATCCGTCAGATGCAACTACTAAACTTCAATGTAGATATGTAATAACAATTTCTATTATTGTTTGATGACATTAAAAGTTTTTTTTGCAGCAATACCTAACATCGAAGCTAGCACAAGTTCTGGTACAGTCGCAAAGAAACACAGCCCTCAAAGTTGTTATTAAAGATGAATCTGACGTGGAACCATTGGAGACCGTAAAATTGGACCAAACGGACGAGTTAGATGACATCTTCGAAACTATGGAGACTATAAGGTGAGGCGCCAAATTCTCGTTATTCGATCTATATGTATGTCAGATTGTTTTTTTTTTAAATAATATGGATTGCCATATCTATCGCAAAACTATTGAGTTTTAATTTTTTTTTAATAATATGGCAATAGTTTTGTTTTATTTTTAAATATTATGGTAACAGTTTTGTTTTTTTTTTAAATATTATGTCAATAGTTTTGATTTTTTTTAATATTATGGCAATAGTTTTGATTTTTTTAAATATTATGGCAATAGTTTTGATTTTTTTTTTAATATTATGTCAATAGTTTTGATTTTTTTTAATATTATGGCAATAGTTTTGATTTTTTTTAATATTATGGCAATAGTTTTGATTTTTTTAAATATTATGGCAATAGTTTTGATTTTTTTTTTAATATTATGTCAATAGTTTTGATTTTTTTTAATATTATGGCAATAGTTTTGATTTTTTTTAATATTATGGCAGTTTCAAGTAAAAATGACAGATTTTTGTATAAAAACTATCCAGTTCGCGTGATGTAAATAGATGGCGCTATGTCTAAAAATCCGTTTAATAGAAAAATGTATACTATGTAGTTTATGTAAATTGAAACTGATGGCGTTGAAAAATGGATTTTATTTTTAATTTGGGGTGTCTCAGGGCCGGTTTTAGACTTAAAATTTTTGAAATATAACGAAATTGCAGAGACAGACCGCAGTATATCTGTCGCAGTAAAGTAGTTAAATCAGAGAGTTAATTGAATCTCTAGACAGTTAATTAAAGATTGATATTCAATCAAGTCGCTAGCATTCTGATTTAAATAAAGCGTCGAAAACGTTTAACTATCTGATTTAACTACTTTACTGCGACATATCAACTGATATGGCTCTCACTTCTGTCGTTGTCGTTATCGTGTTTAAAGTTTTAAAACCGGCGCTGAGACTTTTTATAAGCTTTTTTTATTCCATTATATAATATGTGATGCGCCCCAAATTCCATGAATCAAATTTATATATATATATATATATGTACTGTATAGCTTTTAAGAACTATGTATGACTTTAATTTACAGTGAAACAAGAAAGAAGCCCAGTTCAGAACCACATGAAACAGAAGCGAAGAAACTGCGGCCGTCGCTAGAGGGCAGCACGGTGGAAACAAGCGAAGACGCAATTCTTAAATTACTTAAAAGTACCGAAAAGACCAGGAAAAAACGGGAGAAGATCAAGCGAGAGAAGAAGCAAAAGAGTCTCTTCTATAATGCTTAAAATAAAATTTTCTATAGACGACTGTTTGATTTCATATACTTACACTGAAAAATATACATAAGGGGGCGTTCAAGTATTACGTAACGCATTTTTTTCCTCTTGTAAAACGTTACGATGCGGATCGGGGATTGAATTACGCGTTATTGTTAATATTATTTTCCACTTTCCAGTACTTTACACCACATAATGGTAAGTTTTAGGTGTAAAGAGTCACTAGGGGTGGTCACGAAACGTTTTACTATTGGATACAGAAAACGTTACGGTGCGTTTCATGGGGCCCAGAATCTTCAAAATTTGAGTGACGTAACACTTGAACGCTCCCTAAAGTCGATATCAGGTATAACGACGTTGAAGGGAAAACTCTTGTTTTGTCGTTAAAGAAAAATCTAAACGAGATTCAATAATATACCTATTCAGTGTAGAAACACAATTGCTTTTCAGAATATCACTTTTACTAACTACTTAGATATTTGCGAGTTTATAGGGATTTGTTACAAATGCAGCATATGAAATACTATAGTATGGTTTAAATTCTATGGAGTTAAATTTATCCTCGCTAGCTAAATGGTTGCTACCATGCTGCCGCTATCTATAAATGATATACACAAATCTCCAAAACTACTGATTAGGTTTTAATGAAAGTTGAAATACATACAAAACAGAAATTTACCACACTTCCTATATCTACTAAAGAAATCTTTTCGTTTTATTGATATGAAAAGAAATATAATATTGATAATTAATAAATAAATGAAAAAATAGGCAATGGCAACTATTTTTCTCCAAGGGAAGAAAACTAACAACACAGTCAATATAACTAGAGGTAATGATTACATGACCTGGTTCAGCGAAACTGACCTAGGGTACATAAATAAAACTCACAGGTATATTTAGCATTCTATTTATTATTTGGAGGCCAGTTCTCGTCACCAGTGACAAATATATTAGTCACGAGGTCCCAAAGGGCATCGCTGTTGATATCCATATCAAATGATTCTAGCAAGTGCTTGTGTTGATTCTTTATATCTGATTTTATATTAAGGAAATATCTAAAGATCTTATTGAATGCCAGAAGAAATTATCTCCCTTGTCATTGAATGCAAGGAATGAGCCAGGAAACCTGTGATTGTGCTTTGTCTAAAATCTAAAACTTTTTATACAATAAAAGCAAATATATATAATAAAACAGAAACAAATATTGTTCTTCCAATGAAATTCACACCAGGATATTACCAACTCCTTATGCCATTGCCACTAGTGGCCCAAAACTCACCCCTGCATATACTTTATTGTTCTACTTTAGCACACACATTATTCAACCCTTTCTTACATGAAAAGTTGTAATAAAAAGGATACAGCCTTTTGCCTTATTAGGATGTTTTGCACAGTATTCAAAGTCTAATCTTATACCAGTCAATTCCTTTGCTAGAAGAAACTGTTCCCTGTAACAAGTTAAGAAAACTAGCTATAATTAAAAGAAAAGGTAAATCTATCAAAGTTTTGTATATTATGTTATTCGTTTGTTATAAATATAAAACAAGCAATAATAAGTATGAAAATATTTAAACAAATATACAACTAACTATAATAATCAAGAAATATAGAACATCATCAGGCTTGACCAGGTTACATGTCTATGATGATATAGTTTCTAATAACTATTTGTATGAGCACTGACCTACCTGAGACAAATGGCAAGGACATGTTTACTTATTTAAACTTCTAGCCTATATATAAAAAATAAATTAAAAAAGATTACCTTGCAGATTCCAGTTTGTTTTTGTCACTGTCTGCAATGTTAAGACGGGTTTTTAACAAATTGCACACTTTATCCACATCATCAGAGCGCCGAGTCAAATCTGCTAATTGGTTCTTTAGGTCTTCCTAAAAAAATTCTAGCATATATCTAGTCTTCTATGCCCTAGAATTTTGGTTGGACTAAAGTACACTAAGATATAATTATTTTACAGAAATGAACAAATCTATAATCACTCAATGAAGCAGACATGCATCATTTTCATGTGTAAGGTATTTTAAAACCTAACTTATGTACCAAAAACAATTAGGTTTTCTCCATATAAGGGAGCTTTTTTCTCATTAATGAGAAATGAATCAAGTACTGTATTTTAACATATGGAAATTTGGATATAGCTTGCACATTTGTGTTGTTGATTGGCTAAGCAAAAGTAGTAAATTAATTATTGTGTGGCATTTTTCTATAATAGGACCATACATACATTTAATTTGCTCTCCTGCACTATTTGAGATTCCAATGCAGTTTGTTTTTTAGATAATTCCCTCTTTAATTTATCACGATCAATAGCCTCTGTAATATAAATGACTGTTATTTCAAATATTAACAGAGATTATAAAAACTGTAATGGAGAAACTAACAATAAATGTTACATAGTCTATAAAAATGGAGGAGTAATGCAGAATTAATTGTTTGTATTATAATCCTCTTGAAAGGTAACAAAACTTACCATCTAATTCTTGGCTTACTGCCTCAAATTCCATTTTAATATTATCGAGCCACTTTAAATTCTGAGACATTGTTTAGGTTTTATTTTGAGCAATTAAATAATATGTTTTATCTCCTTGTATTTCAAATAAAAGTTCAGTTTATATTAATGATACCCAACAAAGCTTTTCAAACTATTCTAAATAGTAAACAATCTTCATAACGTTTTTGGGAATTCAAATAAGTTTTATACTTCCTTCCATGTCAATCGTAATCTAAGCCAACTGTCAAGTGCCAACGTGCCTTGAAAAAATAATAACCGGTATCCTGTACCGGTTTTTTGCTTAGTTTCTAAAAGTCTTCAAGTTTTACATTTTATTTAATTTTTTAAATTAAATTATGTAAAAATAATAAATAATTACATATTAAATTATTTAACCTTTTTTTTAGTTTTAATACTAGCGCCACGAAAGGATAAGGAAAGTTGGAAACTAACGCAGCCATTTTTGTGATGGCGGCTGATATTTATAGATCGTAGGGTGTTGTTAGAATTCAATAATAAATGCAGTAAAATGGAGGAAACGAAAGTGATTTATTATATAGATGACGAAGAGACGCCATATCTCGTCAAAATACCTATATCACCAGAAAAAGTGACTTTGCTGGACTTTAAAAACCAGTTAAACAGACCTAACTACAAATTTTTCTTCAAATCTATGGACGATGACTTTGGTGTAGTTAAAGAAGAAATTGTTGATGATAACGCGCATCTTCCGTGTTTTAATGGTCGTGTAGTGTCGTGGTTAGTTTCAGCAGAGGGTTCCAATCCATCCGACGGTGCATCTCAGTGCACTGACAGTAATGCTGGTAAAACGAAGCAGACTCCAGGGGCTCCAGCAGCACCTATCACTAGAGATACTTGTACTGATACGGACAGTACTATAAGCTCGAGGCCTGGACACAGGGCATCTTGTGACAAATACAAGTACAGAGGGCTCAGAATCAATGGTCATTCGAAATACAACCATGGTCTGGAATACGAGACGGCCTCTGTTCTCAGCTCTGACCTGGACTCCACTAGTCTATTTGATAGTCAATCTGAGATTACAACAACTACAGGTCGACATACAAATGCTTCAGTAGATCGAGCATTGACAGAATGTTCTAGTGTCTCTCATCTCCAGGTTAGCTCACGGAAACGTCCTCAAAGGAGAAGGAAACGACCCCAGGTTATGTCAAGGACATCCTCCTACTCATCTATAACAGATTCCACAATGTCCATGCATATTATAACAGTGACTTTGAATATGGATACAGTGAACTTTCTGGGAATTTCAATTGTTGGGCAGTCAAATAAAGGTGGGGATGGTGGGATTTATGTTGGAAGTATTATGAAGGGTGGTGCTGTGGCTTTGGATGGCAGAATTGAGCCTGGTGATATGATTTTACAGGTAAATTACTATATATTTTATTCATTACTTGGTTTCTATTACATGATACTCCCTCTCACTTTAATGAGGGTATTTTGACACAATAATCCTTGTGTGTAACCTTTCATTCAACACAATTATAAAGTTTTGTTTCTTATAAATATCATAAGTTAAGTGAATATTGTAAATATTTAATCAAAATTTTACTTGGCTTTCATCGTAAATTCTTATTCTGAAATATATTTCCTGAGCAAGCACTCACTTAAGATATATATTATATAGTATACCTAAAACATGACTTCAGTCTTAGAATATTTTATAAATGTCAGCTGTAATTTTTTTGGTCTATACTAAAAAAAGTTTATATCTCCTGAATGTTACTTCTTATATTGAGATATCATCACATACATATGCTTTATGTATGTTACGTAAAATTTATAGATTATAAGATAGTCATCTTCGAACTACAATCTTATTGATAAAAATTGACATGATTGATGCGTTGTGTAATTTACACATGAAGCTGCCCTTAGAGCTTATCTCTTGATAAACAATATAACATTTTCAATATTAATATAATACTAAAAACATAGTATATACTTAAGTGTCAAATTATACCCACCACATTTTTAATAAATTAGGAATATACAACTATGGTTTGTTGGCTACCTAAATAAAATAAATATATCAGAAAAATGATCCTGGCAAGATCTTTTTCTTGTGTATCAATATTAATGTATACATGGGTAGGGAAATCCATGGGTGAACTGCCAGGGTTTGCAATGCCTCATTGTGGAAAATCAGCAGACTAACATTACCCATAACGCTAAAGGGTAGTAATCGTTTCTTATCCACATGAAATAGAAATGGTGCCATCATCACCACCACCACACCCTTCCTGTGTTTTTTTTTCTTTGATAGCATGAAAAATAACAATTAATCTCTATATATACATATACACATACATATATGTCACAATGTTCATTCCCATACTCCTCTGTAACGGCTCAACTGGTGCTTATGAATTTTTTAATTCATATTCAGTAAGTCTGAGAATCGGCTACTATCTATCTTTCGACCCCCTAATTGATAAGGGGTGTCCACCAAAAAAATCTGTATTTTTTTATGATACAGCATACAAAAATACATTCAATCCTTAATTGTCACCCCTCTATGATTAACTCAAAATTTTTCAACTAGTACATAGGTTATTTTTATGGAATTAAAAATTTGTTTCCTGGAAATAATATACATGGCAAAACGACGTTTGCCAGGTCAGCTAGTATACCTATAAATACAACTGTGTGATTATATTACAATGGATTTTTTTTTAATATGACTAAAAAATTAGACAAACGTAGGTAACAAAATTAAAAAAAATATTTATAAATTTATGTAACACAATGTACACTTATTAACGTCAAAACAGGAATATGAATGCTAATTTTACATTTACTGCCTACTTGCTTTTGGCGTTCTATGTCCTTAATTAGTAACGGCAGAAAAGAACTGGCAATAAACTCTCCGCCTAAATGATATTCTAGAAAATTTATTGAAGTTCAATCTAATTCAAGAAAAAGTATATTTCTGTACTTGGTGACACTATATGACGCAAACGAAGGTGAGATTGAGGCATGAATTGCCTTGATGATCAAAATCTTCATTTATTTTACGTGATTTCAGGTGAACGACGTAAACTTCGAAGATATGACCAATGATGAAGCGGTTCGAGTTCTACGTGAGGTGGTACAGAAGCCTGGCCCAATTAAACTGGTTGTAGCTAAATGCTGGGATCCCAACCCGAAGGGCTATTTCACTATTCCAAGGACTGAGCCTGTGAGGCCCATAGATCCAGGTATCCTGTGGCATTTAATCAGCACTACATTACAACTATTGTCGTTGGTTTATGCGAGTACTACGCATTTTACTTTTGTGTTAAATAAAGATTTCTTTCTTTCGTCAACAGATATAAACATTAATTATATGTAAGGTTATATTGAGCAGAGAACTCCAAGATGCTTGATGCGCTCAGTATGTCGAGGCAGGGCTTCCGCGCCAAAACTAGTGTCTATATAAAGCGCAAATTCTGCGCCATGGTAATGTTCTCACCTCTGGGCGGGGTTCCCCAATACCAGCTCCTTCCACTTGACCGTATTTCCCTTCATTTCCATTCACATTCCAAGCGGCTTGATCCCTTAGCGTTGCATAGAGATTTAGAGTTTCTTTGCATCATCTTCCGCATTTATCTCGTAGAGTATTTAGATTTGTTCGCATTAATACCTGCAGCTGAGTTTCATCATCGGAAGACGAGGCAGAATACGAAATTCCACCCGTATCACCTCGAGGTCTGTCGTGCCACCGCCACACACCTCCATGTGGAGACCACAAAAGTATTTCCCAAACAATTCGATTTAGGGTCCTTCAAGAACAGAGCGTACCAATTCTTATAAGCCCGGCCGGACATTTAAAATACTCTTCAGCAATTGTGATCACAGACAATAAGACTTGGCCTTTTCTCTGGAGTTGAGAGTTTTTTAAACATGTATAACAATCTTTGAGTATCATCACCAACGAGAAGGTGGTATGAGTGAGGTCTATTTCACCAGACTAAGCCAATTACGAAGGTTATATAGTCCATAAATGTATTCCTCCTCATAGCCCAATGGGATGGGCCCTTACCACCTGAGTCTAAGGGGCCGTTCAAGTATTACGTAAGCAGATTTACAGCAACCCCCCCCCCCCACCCCTCTCATCTTGTCAGATGTAAGCATAGACAATGTAAATAATTACTGTTGACGCAATCACCAAATAAGAAAATCAAAGATCATCGCCCCCCCCCCCATCCCTTCGTGATTACGTAGTACTTCAACGGCCTACAATTATGGGTTATACAGTCCATAGCCATCCTGTTCATAGCTCAGTCTCTTACCACCAGAGTCTCACGAGGTCGGAAGCAGCACACAACTCCTTAACTTTCTAAATCAGGCTGGCAATAATAGAATTACATCGAGTTAATAATGTTATATGTCTTTCCAGGTGCCTGGGTGGCGCATACCCAAGCCCTGCGAGAAGCATACCCGCCACCTCCGTTATCCACCTTACCGGCACCCACCATACCCGAGCGGGCTTCCGACGCGGGCTCCATTCCAGCGCATGAACCACAGCTGTCCGTGGGCATGGACATGGCGTTGGTGGTTAGAGCTATGCTCAGGCCGGATTCAGGTAAGAATATCTATTTATTTACTATTTTTACAGTAACTTAATACTAATACAATAGAAAACTAAACTAAAAACGTAATATAAACATTGATCATGCAATTCTTCTGAATTCAGCCAGTGTGCAATAAATACATCTGTCTCACAAGCAATAACTAGGTTAGGTTTAGGGTGTTGCTCTGAGTAAGTTCGTACGCGCCAGAGGCACCGCCAGCAATTGCGATCGCTTACCAACCCGAGAGTGGTTATTTGGCACATGCAGCCCCAGTCCGCATTTCCGCATTATATATTTTACCTCTAAGGACCTTAAAAAATATAAAGTCATGGTTAAGTTAAACCTTATCTCTCACTTGTTGTATCCTATCATACCCAAGACAAACAAAGTTGGATACATTACTGGGTAAAATGGGTACACTTCATACAACCTCGTGTGAATCTATATTTCTTTTCTTGTGGGGCCCAAATCACAGAGTAACATTCCAAGTGGCTCCTAACAAGTGCATTATACAATGCCATTACCGCTTTTATATTAGAAAAACCTTTGGCCATGCGCAAAGTAAACCCTAAATAAAGCTTTTTTACAAATTATTTTTATATTGTCCCGAAAATTTAATATGTTCTCGTAATTTGTTAATTTAGAAGGTATCAATGGTACTGAAGGAAGCAAGGATATTAGGATATAAAAAAAATTATAACAATTTTTTTATGTAATAAAAGGCAACGGGCATGGACACTCACACATTGCCAAAAGGCTCGCAAGTGCGTTGCCGGCCTTTATGGCAATTTGAGTCCAGAAAAAAGCGTACCAATTTACAATTACGGTACGCTTTTTTCTGGACGGACTGAAAGTCGGCAAAAACTGCCTTAGAAAACGCTAATATTAACGATTTAATGTTAAAAATTTGTATTATTCAAATACAGAATAAGCTCTTAACCCGTGGTGTATATGTTCCATAAATATGCCGTGAATACGGAATGGTCATTTATATAGGATTATATATACGTTGCTTGATGATAAAATAAATAAAAAAGTGCGTGCGTACAACGTACACATGTCAGAAGTGAAACTTCTTTGTAAATGAATTATTACTAAGGTAAAAGCCGCAATAGATGACCATGTACCAGCATATGATCACTCAATGTATATCTATATTCACACTGTATATGTTATGCGACAGAATTGCCATCTAAAGTTCTAATATGTTACTACTAAACGAATACAACAACCAATAGCGTGTAATTTTTCGCGATCTCCCTTTCTCACTCCCTCTCAATCGGTCTCAATCGCTCTCTCCCTTTTCTTCGACATAAACTCTGCACATTCGTGACGTTTCATGATCACTGGTAATCTAATAGACAAGTAGCTGATCAGCTGTGCCTGACACGCCGTCGTTTTCTTGGGTCTGTGGCGAGCCGGTTTTCTTCGAACGAATGTTAAACGCGCAGTTCAGTTAGCGGCAGAAAAGAGTTGCTGCCACTTATCACTGATGATGAGCCGGAGGAATTGTTAAACGTTAGAATGTATAATTAAAATTTTAAAAAAAATCCTTCCAGGCCTCGAAATCCGTGATCGTATGTGGTTGAAGATTACAATTCCAAATGCATTTATTGGTGCCGATGTGGTGGAGTGGATTTTGCAGCACGTAGCTGGTATCACTGATCGTCGGGATGCCAGGAAATATGCTTCGCATATGCTTAAGGTATGTCGCATGAGCACAGTGTAACAAACAAGTTTGCTATGTAAGTGTATATGTCGCAGTTAACTAGCTTAATTAGCCGTTCAGTTAACAGCCTAGGCTTTATCACTAAACGGCGCCTTTTAACATAAATCTTTAATAACGCCTGTGCGCTTGAACAAAATGAAAATCAAAATAGTTTTGTTCAGCTTATGTCCAAAACATTTACGAAAGACCAAGACGAACTAGATCCGTTCGTACCCAGGAGGTCATTGTTCTGAGAAGAACGGGCAAGAGATTCAGAACTCGAGAACTCCACGACACAGGAGTCTACTCCAAGAGGAATGACTCATCATGAATATAAAATAAAAGTCTTCATTCGAGTACTACACTAAGTCCATGTCGATATGCTTCCGAAGGAGTTGAGGAGGAGGCGACGCATTCTTCCTCTTGTACTCCACTTATTCTCTATTTCTCGCGTTTCCAATCCTGCCCCGCTATTTCATTTATCCCATTTGGGAATTTGATCATGTATTTTATTTATATTCATAGTTAAGATAGTTGAGTAAAGATCGATATTCAATCAAGTCGCTAAAGTTCCGTCAGACAAGTGTGTGAACGAAACGTTTAACGAGTTTCCTAAACGATCCCAGGCAACAAGACTAACCTAACCTAACCTAATTTACAATAAAGCAAAACACGGAATTTCCAAGCTCTCAGTTCTTCACGATCAAACCAAAATAACAATAACAAATGAATTAATCATGGCGGAGTCTTGTTTTACATTGTTAATCAACACGCTGGCTTTCGATCAGACAGATAGTTAAACGTTTTCGACGCTTAATTTAAATCAAAATACTAGCGACTTGATTGAATATCGACATTTAATTAACTGTCTAGAGATTCAATTAACTCTCTGATTTAACTACTTTACTGCGACATATATATGTAACTTTAATAATGTTAGGTGACAACTCGCCATAATTATGTATTTATGTGTTTAGTGAAGGCTTTTTTATTCAAAATCGTGTCTTTTCAGGCTGGCTTCATTCGTCACACTGTGAACAAGATTACATTCAGCGAGCAATGCTATTACGTGGCGGGTGAGCTGTGCGCTGATATGGCTGCGCTTCGCTTGAGGCAGCCGGACGCCGACAGTCTGGCCAGTGACACGCTGGCACCGCTGCCTAACCCCAAGTACGTATACAGGATGTTCAAAATAATTTACGAAACGCACACGGATTTGTGGTTCTCTTGTCTTTGACCTGTTCGTAGGACTAGATTTTATTAAGTCGAAATGTAAAATGTTAGACGTAATCAAATAAAAATAATATATATAAATTTGTATTCCTCATACAGGAATATACACGATTTGTTATTAACTTTATCTCGGTAGTCATATGGGTGAAGTGCTAGGACAAAATACTGGAATAATTATCGTAAAACCTTTAAATAAGATTCGTTTTAACAATAAAAAAAACAGTAAGCTAAAATTATAACCAGCAATATCGGTTCAAGGCACCTTTTAAAGACGCCCAACTCAGTCCAACCTCTCAACACCACAATGCTCCACTGAATACTCAAGATGATGAGTCGTTCATGTATTACGTTAGCAGACTTACTGCAATTTATTCCCCCCCCCCTCTCCCCCTCCTCTTGCCAGCAAAAGTAAGCAAAGTTCTCAAAAATAATAGTACATAAACGCACTATTTCTTTGTAGCAATCCTCGAAAATGTGTTTCGTTTTCAAATGTCAAAGTATTTTTACTGTTGACGTAATCACCAAATAAGAAAATCAAAGATACCAACGTCCTATAGTGATTACGTAATACTTGAAAGGCCTCTGATTGGTCGTAACAATATACGTGCATTCAAAGGCATGAAAACGTTAAAAAAAACAACATGATTTAGTCAAAGTCAATATTATTTATTCATATAGGTAACACAATGTACGCTTATGAACGTCAAAAACAGATATATATGTGAAATGCTTCTAATTTTACATTTTAACACACTCTTCTTCTCTTCTCATCGTCTCCGCTCATTAAGACATTTAATGACCTATGTGCTGCTGTTCCTCCCATCGGAAGGCAGGTGGCACCAGACCACCCACTGGCCCTTAGTAGTTCATGCGTCAGGTTGTCTCTCTCCCTAAAATATGGCTAGGGGGCCAATGACCATGCGTGCTACTCGTGAACGTATGGGATGATGTTAGTTATTTCGACTATGTATTTGCGTTGCCACGTAAGTGCGTGCTCCTATTTCACCATGCCACCTGCTGGTGTCATGTGGAACATGGTGTAAGGGTTCCAGCTCCTTACAAACGTTGTGTAAAACAAAAAACTTGAAATTAAAAAGAGTGACGTAGAGCTTATAGCCAGTCCTTCTCTTCCGTTCTAAGGGCTCGACGTTCATGTGTACATGATTTTGAATATATTTTATTGATTGACTATAAAAAATCAAACCTTTTCAGTATGATGGGTCCCGGATATATGGCGTATGCTGGCTCGTACGGATACCAACCAATACCATTTAAGTACAGCTCATGCGTCACCAGCGAACACACCATTTACGGGTACGTATTCCACCATCCAATCCAATCAACTGAGCGTTTTCTAAGACAGTTTTTACCGCGCACCACCACAACCTTTGTTACTGAAAAAATTGGATTTATAGATATTAATGTTTTTTTTAATATTTCAGCTATAACCGCGAAGAAAGTGTTCTGTCTGGTAGTGGAGGCTCCAGCGCTGGTTCAGATCATCTCACAGCAAAAGAACCAGCCGGTAAGTATTATGAAAATTATAAATACCGGGATTCGAACACAGGAACTTATAGTTAGCAATTTTCTTATGTGTTAAAATATGTCTTTACTTGAAACAAGTATTAAAATAGATTTTATCAATAACTTTGTGTATACATTTATACATAATATTTGTATTTGTTGAATATATGAAAAAAATTAGAAAGTGTAACAAATTTTGATGGAGTTATAAATCGTTGCAGCGAGCCGCGAGGGCGAGGCGAAGTCGTCGAGTGGTTCTGGGACGAGCGTGGTGGAGGGTGGCGGGGGCGGGGGAACGCGGCGCTCGCACTCCAGCGGATCCGACCGGGCGCACGACAGGCCCGTGCTGTTCCTATAACGGTGAGTACCTCAGTCTGACAATATTCCAACTGTAATTACACTTGTACTTATATACTTGTCTTAGTAGATATTCCATTTTTAAATTACTGTTGTAATGGGTCCTTGCTATTTATTCTAAAGGTGTGGTCCTTTTTTACTTGAAACTGGCATGGAATTAAAACTATTGCCATAATATTAAGAAAAAAATGACCTCATTCTTCAAGAATATTCTAATTTTGAATTCACAAGTTCTGTAATTTTCTCTGGGAATATGTTCCATTTTTAAATTATACTTGTTCTATTTTTGACCATAATAATGGTCTGTGTTAATCCAAAAGGTTAGTGTCATTTAAAGAATATTCCAATTTTAAATTACACAAATATTGTAATTACACATTTATAACATCGTTCTATTTTTAAATTATAGTTGTCTTAGTACACGTTCCATTTTTAAATTACACTTTTACTCAATTTGACCGGAACGGCTGGTTATATCGGTCACTGACCTCACTCTAGGCACATTGCGTTTTGAATGGTAACAGTCAAATTTAAAACTTTTTTATATTGAAAATTAAATTGTTTTACAATATAATTAAACATTTTGATTGAATTCATATTTCGAATTCCCCCCAAATATCGGTCGCCATAGACTATCAAACAATAAATCATTTATTTAAATTGAAAATACCTATTCATGTGGTTTTTAATTTTTCCTTCTTTCAGGACAAAGTTGTAAGAGTCCGCTACTGCCAAATAAGATAGTCTTGTATTAACGTAGTGTAAGAGTAATAATAATATAATCTTACGGTGGTACCACCGATGTTATTGCCATTTTTTGTACATACCCACATTGGTACACAAAACTGACATAAAAAATATTTGATATTTATTATAATATTTTTTTTAAATATACTTGAATTGATAAATTATTAATTTGTTTATTAATATTTCAGTATTAATTTCTGATATTTTATAAGATTTTCACAAGTTCTTGCTAATCTTTTTCACCAATATTTGATTGACATTGTTTTATTGACTGTCAATAAATATCACGATACCTGTATCTATATATATTGTATCAACTGGTCGTGCTACACTTTCAATATACAGTGTACACTCTATATAACGACACTGAAGGGACTGTTATATGGAGCTTGTCGTTAAGTGGAGAGAAGAAAAACGTTTAGATAATCCATAACAATGCCAATGACAGTCTACAACTGCAAGCAATCCCAATTTGTAAGCAAAAGAACGAAATTCTTAGAATGTTCGTATGCATGATGCTAACAGTCGAGTTTATTGCGGGCTGGGATAATTTTAGCAACTTAAAAAGTACTTTATTACTCAATTGTTGTCGTTATTGAGAGATGGTGTAATGATATGTGTACAATTGTAAGACAAGCTAAACCAACTAATGCCAATTGATTTCGACGCATTAAGGAGTTCGTCGTTAAATCGAGGGACGTTAGATGGAGTTTACACTATATATTGAATCATCTGGTCGTACACTACACTTTCAATAGATATTGACTTCAAATCGTCAGTAGTAAGAGGATAATTCTTCGGAGCAGACGTGTTTCGTAAAAATAGATGTTCTGTTGTCTTCTCGCGATGTGCCCCGCCCATTTCCACTTTAGATTGTTTTTTTTTTTTTATTGTGACATCCGTTTCCTTTTGTTTTTCTTGAAGCCTGGAGAACTATATAGATGAATAATGTTAGCAGGAGGTATTTTTGAACTCTTTTCATCAATAAATATTTATTTGTGTTTGTGTACCAATGTGAACAATATTAGTCTTTTTTTTTACGAATTTTTTCCACGGAATTGAACAAGGTAACGTGCCATTTTCTTTTATCAGCGAGCTTCCGCGTACAAAAAAGTTTTTTTGCTTAAATTAAAAAAAAAAAATTTCTGTTCGATAATCGTTTATTGTTATTATTTAATTGATAATCGTTTTTTTTGGTCTTGTAATTTTGTGTGTGAAATTTGCGGGTAGCACAAAATTGCGAGTACAAAAAAAAAATTAGTTCGAGTTATGCCATAACAAGTCTTATGTATATTATCTTTAGGTCTAGAATTGTGAATATGTTAGTCTTTGTTAGGTCTTACGCTAGGTAGGTGCTGTAGATCTAGTATTTATAATGAATGTAATTTGACGTTTTGGAGGCCGTTTTTCCAGTTAGAATATACGAATGGTAATTGCTACGAATCGTTATTGTGTAGCAAAGTTTGGATGAGATCAATTTAACTGAAAGTGGTTTTTTTATCGAGAGCAGTGTAAGCAGATGGAGCAGGTTCGTATCCTGGTTGTACACCAATGTAATGTACTGTGAGCATTTAAAATTGCTCGTAAGAAGGAACAACCCAAGAAGTCGACGGAGATAGGCACAGATGGCACCCTACTTGCCTGTTAACAAATTATCACAATGCAGAAATCTGGGGCCAAGGGTGGTAACGCACGCTTTTTGATTAATAAAAGCTTTCACTGAAACGACAAAAATTTTCGTTTTATCAAAGGAAATAGGTTAAAAAATATAATTAAATCTTATAAAGAGAGAAAGGGCTGCACTATCTCCAACCGAAAAAAAGAAACCAAGACCAGTCTCTAACCTTGTGAGGTTTTTTCGAATGGAAACTCGCTGTTGGCCTTAAGAGCCTTTACAGCTCAGCTCGGCCTTTGCGTTTATCCCACACGGCTAGCGCAAAGGCGTCTCCGGTGAGACTCGGACCTCGGCTTGGGCCGTCGCGGGGTGTTCCATCGCCTAAAGGGCAGGAAGGCAGCTCATTCGAGACGTTCTATATATGCTCAGTGAAATTACTTCGCTAGCGCGTTTTAATTTGTGACGTCATCGCATGTTTGACCTGCACATTGTAGATGTTACTACGAATTGTAATTACTGGAGAGATTTCAAAATTCTTTCCCTGATAGACTACTGCATCCCTTAATTTTAAAAATTCCAGACCAGAAATTTAATCTAATAAATAATATTATCTCTATGCAACAATTAATGTGATGAACTGTCTTATCGTGCGTTTGACAGTGTCGTGTTGTGACCAAAAATGGCCTCCATACGTGAAAGATATGGAAATGTGTAGAATTTTTTATTTTATTACGCAGTATGTTGACGTATTTATATTATATGGCAACTTTAGATGGTAGGGTTGCCAACGAATGTATACGTAGAAATTGTTAATTCAAAATTAATGAGGGTAACATTGTATCGAAATTTATTACACTAATATGCTAATTCTGATGTTCATGAGTCAACAGAAAATTCAGGAAATAACAACTGACACACATGAAGTCACAATTGATAGCTCTATCATTTATGACGTCATCTAGTATACAGAGTATAGATATGGATTTTTGACAGTTTTTTTATTTATTAAAAAAACATTTGTATTAAATTGGATTTAAGAGTACATTACTATACAACTGTTTAATAAACTATATGTTTGTCTATGAACGCGATAGACTCAAATTGTATGGATTTTCGTATAGTTCACTTCTTGAGTGTGGTTTAAGTCATAATGGTTTTAATTAATTGTGAAGGCGTCACTGTCTTGCCAAAATGCTTGCGAAGCTATGGAAAGAAGCTCACATAAGAAATGAAGTTAATAAAGAATCTAGCATCATCAGAGTTAGCATCTTAGCTACAGGTGGGTACCGCGGCTGCATTTTGACAGTTCACAAAAATATATTTTTATGACTGGTTCTTATGTCTTTGATAATTAAGTCGACGAAAATGTAACAGTCAACTTTGTATCGGTAAAACATAAACTAATTTTGACATGTGTCATCTGTCAAAGTTTGGCGGTAACGCGGCTGCACTTTGACAGTTCAGAAAAATATATTTTTATGACCGGTTCTTATGTCTTTGATAATTATGTCGACGAAAATGTAACAGTCAACTTTGAATCGGTTTAAAGATAAAGTAATTTTATCATGTGTCATCTGTCAAAGTTTGGCGGTAACGCGGCTGCACTTTGACAGTTCACAAAAATAAATTTTTATGACTGGTTCTTATGTCTTTGATAATTATGTCAACGAAAATGTAACAGTCAACTTTGAATCGGTTTAAAAATAAACTGATTTTGACATGTGTCATCTGTCAAAGTTTGGCGGTAACGGCAGTGTTTTGGGAACCCTAATACTTGAGTCTGTTTGCGTCATTTTTATTCAAAAAAAAATTTCTTATTTTGTATTTTGATTATGTTATGAGTATTTCCGAACCAAATCGATTTAGGGTCGTTGAAGAAGAGAGCGTATCAATTCTTAAAAGGCCGGGAACGCACTCGCGAGTGCTACAGAGTGTCCATGGGCGGTGGTATCGCTTAACAGGTAATCAGGTTATCCTCCTGCCCGTTTGCCCCCGGTTCTATAAAAAAGGTCACTGTCAGGATTATAACGTTATTTATCAACTTGACAGATAAGAGTCATACTTATCACTAAGTCTGAGGGTTTGAAGCAAATATCAAGCAATTCTTATTGAACATTTTACTAAAATTTGCAAGACAGAATGTAGAAGGCGTTGTCTACTTGGCTTAGGAACGCGGTAATGTGTCGCCTCAATTGGAGGTTGGTTTTGTCAAGTGTCAAATGTCAGCTGTCATATTGAGTTGGCGCAATTAGACAAGTTACCCACCTGTAGCGAGTGTATATAATTATATATAGGTTTGGAACGGTGCAGCTTGTAATCTGTAGATTATGTATTTATTTAGAATTATTTGTGGACATATCACCGACTTTTTATTGGTTTTAGGCTGATTGTGCACGAGCGGTTTCATCGTGGCGTTCCTTAATATTATTTTAATTCTTAATACTTGTGGAAAACTGAATTATAAAAATTGTTTTGTTTTTTTTTTAATTTCTTTAATATTAACGTTTTTAAACGAGAGAAACTATAAGGTTTATATTCTAATTCATATCTCAAGCCACAATCTTATGTTGATAGCTGTCAAATATGTCAAACTTCATACAGAATAATGATTTAGCAGCTCTTGAAACTAGATTTAAGTTTTGCGACTTCCTCAATACAAAGAGTCCTCTCGTGAGTTGTGTGCTGCGATATTACGGTTTACTGGTGAGGAAGTTGCATGGATCCGGTTAGCGCTGCCGACACGTGTATGTCTTTTCTATAACATATTTTTATAAGTATCTGATTGTACCATGTGTGATGTTTAAGGACATCGACATAAGGACAATAGGACACTAAGAATACAATTCTAAATAATTTATTAATCCGCCAAAATCAAACGTGTGTTTCGAATAAAAACGCGACAAGACCGTTCGTGTAGAAACGCCTTTCTAGTCCGCAGTTGAGCTGCGATGAAATTGGTTATTGCATTATTATTTGTAAATACTTTTTTAATACTCATCGGTCACACAAAACGCATTTATTATTTTAAGTAAAACTTATTGGCGATGGTTTTGTATTTGATATAATACACTAAATCGAACATGAATACGAACAAAATTGTCAAAATGTTTTTGCCTATATGCCTGTTTTTCATCACAGCGGACGCACAACGAGGGAAAGAGACAAACGAGTAGTATGAATGGTTTTTATTTATAATCTATGCATTGGAGCAATGGCGCCCACTGTCAATTGTCATCTCGTCATTAAGCTCTGTGACAATTACAGTTGACAGTCCCGCCATTGCTCTGATATATAGATTATTAGAGATGCATGAATTGAGTTACTTGATGGACAGCCCCGGATCTTGGACTGTTTGTTTTTTTTTTTAAATACCGCTTGCAGCTAACATTTTAAATATATCATCTTAATTTCGTAAGACTGATATTGGGGTCTCTCAAAGCATGCCACGACGACCAGTCTATCGACTAATCTTGCGATAATGAAGTGAATTCATTTGCCAGCTTGCCTAGATCCGGGGCTCGCGTATAATTATTTAATATTTTCATTATTAATTACAAAAGTATCGCCAGTATATATGTTGTGATAGTGGCAGCCTAAATTAATTTTATCATGTGTATATTTAAAGTTATTTTTGAGAATATTTTCGACGGAGACGTTGTTTGTGTAATTTTTAATAAAGAAATAGCAATTTGTAATATTGTTTTATTAATCCTTATGTAGACTTACGATTAGGGGTCGAACTGGATATTGGTTTCTTGGCGTCGGATTTAAATTCACAGTCAAAGTCAAATCATTTCAAAGGCACTGTTGAAAGTGGATGTTAATTACTATATATTATTAAATATTGAAACCTAGTAGGACAAATTTTATTTAACAAATATAACATGGGTGAATATCGATTATTTCGCTAAAATTCAGTTCCCAAATTAAACCACTTATGCCTAGCAGAGAAGCCTTTGTTAAACGTTCTTTTCGAGGTCTGTAGCTCAGGTTAGCCTCCAAATCAAACTCCGGTTGTCATATAGCACGATTAATCCCGCTTGGCAATACGTCTGCATTCCATACGTCAAAAATTTATACTTTTGACATACTTCGCGCCAAATCTCGTTTCTGAATGTCACTCTGAATTTAAAAATGCCATTCATGGTCTGTATAGCCTAATCTGTGTAAAATGGGGATAGAATGTTCATGTAATTCTTGAAAAACATTTTTATCTCCAATATTAAGTAAGATGCACGTAATTTTAAACTTTGATAAATTGAGATGTTTCATATGCACAATTAATTGCTTTTAATAAATAATAAATACTGTTAGGACAAATGAGGATCACCTAAAGTAAAGTGATAACTGGTAATCCTAGGCAGATTCCCGCCAAAACATTAGTTAGGATAGACAAGCATAAATCTCAAACTTGAATAGGAAGTGAATTAGACACGGACATTTATAATCGGACAGTCGGAAAGAATTAAAACAAAGTATTTTGTAAATAATTTTTAATAAAATACAGTTTAAAATATTTGTGTAATTTGATTATACCTTAATTGTAGCTAAATTGTTGCATCTGCAACCTGTAAAATGACATTTATATATTCGTGACAAATAAAATACAAATGTAATTCAGAAAATTATCTGTAAAATCATAATTAACATAAATGCATTCGATATACAAGGTTGAATATTGACTTTTTTTAAATGTCATTCGTATATGTGAAAAAAGTTTGTAAAAAAAATTTAATGCGTCCTTTGATACGACCAGTCAATATACATATTTAATGTAAAAAAATGTAGTAATGTTTAAGTAATGTTAAATGGATAAAAATAAATATGAAGATTCCTCAACCAGCATTTGAAGGAACCAAATATTATGTGGATTTCTTAATTTATCTCGTCGTGCGTAGTAAAATGTAAGATTATATATAAAAATGCTTATGGAATTGTCAACCTATTAAATGCGCCATTTCTTAAGTATCAGTCAAATGCAAATAAGATGTCAATTCGGACTTTGACATGTAGCATGATTAATTAGTTATGATTATAAAAACTTTTCTCTGATTCTCTGTATTTATTGAATCACCTATCTTGGTATTTACTAGTGGTTTGGTCCCGCCCCGTCCGCTGTATAACCAAACCTTATAAGCTACTGAAGAGTTTATAGTAACGACACAAATTTGAATCGCACTTATATGTTTATTCCCGGAACTGTTTTTCCAATTAATTAATACTTTTAAGCGTCTTAAACTAAAGCTTACATCGACCAATCTTTGTTTAAATAAATAAAAAAAGGCCGGTCAAGTTAAAATAATACTTATTTTTATTACATTTTATTAATAATTAATAATAAATGTATTCGATGACGTTTTGTTTTAATACATTTGACACAAAGTTACATATATATATTTAAGTATAGTAAACTTAATAACTAAAAAAACGTATCACCGATCCAATGATTTAAAACCTACGACAGATATAAGATCCCCGTTTGCGTCAGGAGATACACTTATATTAATTATTGCTTTAATTGTCTAATTTTTGACATATTCATGTCTACTGGAAAGTTCCATAATATAATTAATTTCTGAACTGAATTTGTAATATGAGTTAATATAGCCGGAAAATGTGTTCGTTTTCCACACAGACTATCAAAGTTTTACCGTAAATTGAACCACAGATATCTTAACGTCTCAGCTTGAATGGTGAATGCTTATTTCAGTAGTACGAAGATGTTTTCGTGATTTCACAAGCTGAAACAAAAATATTTTATTACTTAATATATGTATGTTGGAAAGGAGCTCTCTGTATGAATAATTAATATATGTATGTTGGACTTAGCAAAATATTCTATTTCGTATATCAAATTACAATTTCGTCTTAAGCGCTGTCATGCGTAATAAAGGAAAAAGGTTGGCAGGCAGGTTGGCTTTCTATATGTACATTTAATATTCGCTCGAACGCTGAAGGAAAACAACGTGCGGAAACCGGCATGCCTTAGACACAATTATTAATACTTTATGAAACTTAACTTCGGTAATAGTTGATATAAAGACTTAGTAATCAAATATTTAATATTGCGCATTTCAGTCACTTTATTTAAAGAATAAGTCTCTTGAATCTAGTTTTCATTACCCTAAGACTCGTCAAAAGGGTTTGTAATCTATGTCTGCTGATAGATAATCGAAATATCGATTCAGTAATTCATCAATAAATATTGTTTTTTATTCGCCAATAAATAATAATCGTCGCCTGTCTAATCCTTACACTATCTTGGATTATTTTTTTCGGAGATTGTATTTGAAATAAATATGTGTATAATTTCAAGTATGATAATTAACACATTAAAAACTTGACGTTTGTTCACGTGTTTACTGTCATATGCGACGCCATCTTGTCTAGAGAATCGTTTTGGCGGGATGCCAATATTTATATATATAAACTTAATCTATTAAAATTAAACATGTATAGATTCTATAGGCACTAATAAATAATTTGAAGTTATTTTTAAAATCTTGTCAAATAGCCTTGTGTGCCATTGGTGATGCCAGTTAAAGTATTAAAAACAAAATCGTATGTACAGTTACTGTGGAGGAAGGTGCTGCTCTTACTCCAACATAAAGGTAAAACCAGTCTAACCACTGCCTGGCTTAGGTCTAGAATAATAATAATACTTCCACGTGACATCAGCGATAATCAGATTTCTTTCATGCAATTTGAATGAAAAATATCATGAACGTCTTGACGTCAAATGGAAAAGCGATTCTAAAAAAGTTTTTTTTTATCGAAACATTTTGTTTTAACGTTTTTGTGTCAAAGTATAGATACCGGCAAACATCTTGAACAAATGTCCTTGCCTGCGCAGAAGCGATTTTTAGGTATCACTGGAAGGGGGCGGCGGGCGGTGGTGCGCAAACTTTCCCCCACTGTCTTGTTTAATGCTCTAGAACCTTGCCGGTATACTTAATAAAAATTAAATATCATCATCGTTCTTCCGATTACAATACGTTTCAGTTTATAGGCGGACATGGTACGAATTTGTTATATTGAATTTAGGAACCTAATCTCTCAGCACCTCAACTCAATTAAAGAAGCCCAAGCTTATGGTACATGGTAGGCTCATGTTATTATCATGATATGATAATTAATATGACTGAAGGTGTGTTTTTTATAAACTAACTATTACTAGTGTGAACTACAAAGAATCCGCGGTACTAAATATTGATAGCTTATCACCACAGGAAACATTAAAACACATTAATTGATAACAATCATAATACGATTTTTACTACAGTTGTAAATTTGAAATTACAATTTAGATATCGGCGTTTATTGTTTGATCAAAATTAATTTAAAAATAAAAATTCCACGTAAATATTATAAATCAAATGGCGCTATAAAAGGCCAAAACTATTCGTTACTCCGACTTGTTTTTATTTCACAAGGTCGGCCTGTCACGTGTCAATGGTTTTTGGGTTTGAGATGCCGGTTTCCTCACGACGCTGGCCATCACCGTAGGAGCAATTGCTAACTGCATAGAAAAAAAAATCTCTGCGATCAAACCCTTTTTTTATTTGTTTGATAAATTATGATTTCACTTCTGAGGTTTATATAGAGAAACATTCACAGAAAACCCTAAAAAGTTTTCATTTCGGAAAACCGAACAGTCTCTGGGATAGTACGGCAAAATGTTCCATGTCGGGATGTACTGAAAAGGTAGGCTAAGTAAAATAACAGTAAGGAGAAACGAAGTTCGCGGGTAGTAATACACACACATATATATATATATATATTTAACCCAAAACCGAAGCACAGGATACCAGATACTAAATTCCATGCGATACTTACTTTAATGGCAAATCTACAATATGAGTTGTTAACCTAGCCATTATAAAAAGTATAAATTCTGCGACATAGCGATTGATATTTATAATAAATTCTTGAGGTAGGTATAAGCAAATCAGAGAATCAGTGAAACAGATTCACAATAAGGGATAAAGAGTAGAATATCCAACGTTCATAGGAGGTATTCATACTAATACCTGCACTTGAGTTTCATCATCAAACGACAAAGCAGAATACATAATACCATCCGTATCTACGCGTCCATCGTTTCACAACTGAGCGTTTCTTAAGGCGTAAATAAAATATTTCCTAAATTCGACTTATTGTCCTTTAAGAAAAGAACGTACCAATTCTTAAAAGACCGGCAACTTGCAAACTTTCTGGCAAAGTCCATGGGTGGCGCTATCACTTAACATCAGGTGAGGCTCCTGCCCGTTTGCTTTTCTAATACATAAAAAAAATAACACAGATTATCATCGTGTTTTTTTTTTTAAATTCATGTTTATTAAAATTACCAATGACTATATTAGTAAATAAAATTTGTTTATATTTTAAAACTGGAATGCGCGCTACGCTGTGCATATCTGAGAATTCTATTTTTTTTAATTGTGTTGTCTATGTATGGAAGCAGACTATAGAAATAACGCAGTCGCATAGATATTTTAGATGACAGAATTATAGCAAATAGACAAAAGTTAGTTACAATGAAGATAAATTAGATGCAACGCGCAAGATGGCCGTGACATATTTTTATTGTCAATGGTCTTCTATTAAACCACAGAGTAATGTCATCCTCACAAAAGGCGGTAAAAAGCCGGCAGTTTCCCGCGTTTTACTTGACACGAACATTACTTAAAGACGCGAGTTATGTTACCTAACATAGTTAAGTTATATATTTTAGTAAATAATAAGAAGTGTAAACCAAATGTTAGCAATAATTTCCCCTTTTAATTTTTTGCACATACATTGCAATATAACATTCTTGTTTCCGATATTGTCGAAAAAGTTTGAATACTTGTATTGAAGGGTCACTTAGATTTAACAACTCTTAAATAAGCCATGTTAGTTAAGCGTCGTAGCTCATGTATTAAATGATTAAAGCCAGTTGACACCCAGCTTCATACAAAGTCTCATTTAACATATATTTCAACATATCTACAACAACCGCGATCGAATTTAACTCGTACAGTAATATAACGCTAGATTTTTGGACGGAAATCTTCAGAAGCACTCCATTTATACATAATTCAAATAGTATTCGAAAAACAAAACTGTATAGAAACTGTCAATTGTCACTATTTGATACATAGTTCAAAGAAATTGGGGAAATTACAAAAACAAAAAGCAATATAAACTTGAGACAAAAAGCCACGATTTTAGATGAAAAAGATATCAGGTTTATATAGAAGACTTATCAAAGACGGGAGGGTATGCAATAACTTTGTGGCGAAGGTCCTAATAAATCCTGGGTGTAATAGAAGGAATTTCCGAAATTCAAAGGAGCGTAATATAGTAAAGGTACCCAAAGAACTTAAATTAATTTTAATTTTATCGTTAGAACAGTTTTGGTTTAGTGGCGTGGGGCTCTCGTCCCCGAGTGTAATCCAATAGACTTTCTTTGTTCGCATTTAACGTTGAGTTCGTAGGCCTCCAGCAGACGCGCTTCGAACGCGACACGTGTGAAATGCCATTGAATTACGTACAATTTTAAGAAAAACGCAGCGTGAAGGTCCCTGGATTGCCTTGAGGCGTCACGACTGATGAAATGAATAATTGCACGTTTTGATAATTAAGATACACGGAAATCGTTGCATGTTAAATAATTTCTTCAATAAATATTTTATTTGAAAATAATTTAGACACTGGCAATAAACCATAGAGCTTGATGTAACAAATTAACAGTCTTAACTTTATATAACGACACTCAACGGCCTGTGCTTATTTTGTATTACAAATAGTTGTCTTTGAATGGAAAGAAGAAAAAACTGTATTAGAAAAAGTTTATTTTCGACTTGTGTTACTAATTACGTGAAAAACAACTCTTATTTGAATGTGTATAGTCTGTTACAGTACATATTTGGTCGTAAAAACCGATAGTCGTGACAGCCGATGACGTTATTAAGTACCTAATACAAATAATTCAGCCGGGACTTTTGATTTTGGTCAATATAACTGGTGTTGTTCTAAACGAGTTATTTGCCGTAAACGGTTTTTGACTGTTTTTGTTGTATTTATTTACATATTTTATTAAATTTGACGTGGCAAGCAAACAGCGGATTACTTAAAAAGTTTGGTACGGACGAGGTAGACAGTAAGTTATTACGGGCTAGTACAAGGACGTACACAACTCCGCAATTTTAAGTGATGTCGAAAATTTAAAAAGTACTTTTTATAATTTTATTATTGTTGTTATTGAGGGTGGATTGTAATGTAGAATGTATGGAAGACAAGATAAACCAAAGCAAAGTAATTTCGACGTTTTAGGGTTTGACATTAAATCGAGGGACGTTACATGACGCTTTCACACTATTTTGACATCGAGCTTTTATGGTGTGATACCATGTGTGTGGTGGTGGCAGTTCCCAACCATTTTTCTGATATCCCCTAGCCTTTCTAAAATTCTTCTGCAACCCTCGAACTTTACATTGGCAATTGTTCACTAAGAACCTTAAATGCTTAGTTTTAAGAAAAATTACTGAGAAATTGTTATCGAAAGTAAGTAAATTTTCAAATTAATGATAAACTAAAATTCAAATTACAAATAATATCAATCAATTGTTGAATAACTTAACTGTCAAATTGCCACCACGTCGGGAAAATATGGGTCTATGATTTATGATTTTTTTTTAATTAAACAAATATACAGTATTTACAATTTTCTTAACCATAGTAATAATAATGATAATCAAACTTATAAATAGAAATTAATTAATTATTTAATATTTTTTGTAAGTTTCAAGGATTCCACGTTTTTATCAGCGAAGCTGGGATCCCTAGTGCCATAAAAATAATTATATTTAATAGTAATAATGATTACAAATGTACAAATAAAAAATCTTTATTTTTTTTAAAGGCTGGTCCCTTTTGGCAACATTCGCACGAACAGTGAAGGAAAACATCGTGAGGAAACCGGCTTGCCTTAGACCCAAAAAGTCGACGGCGTGTGTCAGGCACAGAAGGCTGATCACCTACTTGCCTATTAAATTGACAAATGATCATGAAGCAATCAGAAATCTGAAGAAGTTTTATTGATATAATACTGTATACAGTAGACGGAAGTCCCTAGCCGGATGCACGTGAACAGACTTTTGTTGTCTAACTACAACATATGTTCACCGTATGCGTTCGTCAGGCGAGTTACGTTAGCAACCCGAACTGCACAGGCAGCCATGACTCGTAAACCTTGAAAAAATATATACTGTAACATTCCTCATGGTACAGTGTTTTTTAGTTAACCGCGAATAAACAGACATTTGTAGTCATTATCAAGTTCTAGATCTCATTAAGGTTCGAAGGTTCGTTCGACCGTTTCTGAGGCAGCAAATCCCAGGTACCACGAGAAAGTATTACAACAAGCAGTTAAAAACTAAATAACTTGGCGATCTATAGAGAATTATCGGTTAAATTTAGAGATTATCCCCTACAATCTCACGAACTTTATACGTTATATTAGCATAGATATAGACTAGCTATGGTTTTTTTCATCCATTTGATTACATTTGAAACAAATATCCTATCATAAACGTATGGATTGACAAGCGCGCGACTTCCCCCACACAGGGGGGGGGGAACGGTTTTTCCCCAAACTTAGGGTGATTCAGATGTTCTTGAGGGGATTGGTGTACTATGAAAAATGTACAATGCTACACAGTTTAAAGAACCTAATCTAACTGAACTAAACATAAACTCTAAGCGTAGCTATAACTGAAATATTAAATAGCTGTAATACACCAAGATCGATTTGATATTCCTTGAATGTATTTTCAATGCATAATAACCTCTCAAATCAAGTGTACATAAAATCTAGGTGTTTTAATCGATATTTAGGGGTATTTAAAGTTAGTCCTAGGGAAAACATTCTATAGGATTTGGCAACACTAAAACATTATTTACTACATATAAAAACAAACGGGACTAGACGTGTAATGAAATTGAAACCAAGAAAGCGTTAACAATGTCATGAATATGATAATTCATTGCATAAACTAACATAACAGTGATATCTTTTTCTTTGAAGGTTGATTGAAGTTATATCAAAAATTATATATATATATATATATATATATATATTATTATATTCTACCTAAAATAAGAGTCTTCTTCGATTTTGTTCCCTTTGGAGTTGAAACTCTTACGCCGTAGGGTTCAAGTGCAGGCGCAAATTTAGATATAACTTAGCGCCTGGTAGATAGTAGAGCTGGTGCTTTCCTCGTTCAACGAATAACTAAACAGCGAGGAAATGCTGCCAGCGTTAAAGGTACAAATTGTAGGGTTGGATTTAGAAATAAGTCGCATGAATTTGTTGATACTGATCATAAAGGTATCTCGGGGGACCTTGATTGAAACCCTACTAAGTAATTTGTGCTTTGTTACAGCGGCTGGGGCTTGGGGGTTTGGGGGCTGCTCTACGGTCTACGGATTTAAAATACGATGGTACGCAAGGGTGGAGGGGCTGCATTTCCCGTAGCGCCGGAGCTGTCCAAAAAACCTATTATTATCTATTGTTAGGTTTGGTTAGGTTAGATTTTTTAAAAATAACTTGCGTGGTTTCCGGCGCGTGGAAGTGGTTGGGGGTAATAACTCTAACCCTCCTAAACCCCCCCTCCCACTAGCAACCCCCAATTCGGGCGACGTATTTCTAAATCGTTACCAATAAAATTATATCATCTTTATTGCTGGGCACATAATTGTGATCAATATTTGTGTTATTTTAAAAGTTTACATTAAAACAAATCGTTACAAATATAATTTTATTGCTATTTATTTTAAACTGACAAAAAGGCTTTACATTAAATGAGAATAGGGACAAACAATGTTTCTAGGGCATAATAATATGGTTAAAATACCTCTGAAATTAACAGCATTTTTAACTAATTGCAGTGACTATATATATATACAGTGTAAACTCCATGTATCATCCCTTGATTAAACAACAAACCCCCTTGGCTTTAGTTGGTTTTGCTGGTATTCTATACATTCTACATTACACACATCATCAATAACAATACAAAAATTAAAAGTATTTTTTAAGTTACCAACCGTGTACATTCTTTTTGCTTTATTATTCTAGCCCGTAATAAACTCAACTGTCTACATGATATGTACTGAACTTTGTAAGAAATCCGTTGTTTCGATTACACCAGAGTTCTGTTATTAGTAGGAGTCATGGATATCTCTATCGTATCACATTCTTAGTTGCTCACAAACTTACAGGTGCAGCAAAAGTCAGAAGATATTCAATAGAGTTTAAATAAGAATTTTCTTATGTCATTACTAACACCAGTCTAAAATATACATATTCTAATAGATGTTCTCCTTTCCATGTAACAACAATTATTTGTATCATTAAAATAAGCACAATTCCTTGAGTGTTGTTATGTAGAGTTTACACAGTATATTTTATTACTTAAACTCCCTTAAGATATTTTCTTAGAATTATTTTTATATTCAATAATAGTGCCTAACAGTTTTCATGTAAATAATGTTAAAAATGTTTCTTGTGCAAAAAAAGTAAGAGCAATAAATTCATTGCTAATAAAGTTAGTAAAATTTTATTCTTAAATTCATATATTAGATATACACATAAAAATACTTACTCTAAGGTAACGTCTGACTGCCTTGAGCTCTAATACTGCTTGTTCTCGACAAACGCTTGCCAATTGTTTGCACATGGAAACCAATGTTTATTAATGCCTCATGATCTAAGATCTTCCGTCCATCAAAAATGTAGGCCGGCTTCATCATTACATTGTATATTTTTTTGAAGTCTAATTCTTTGAATTCATCCCATTCAGTACATAGAACGATAGCATGAGCACCCGTTACGGCTGAATAGGCAGAGCTGTGTATCTCTATATTTTTCCTTGCAACTTCTGGCTCATTTGTTACTTGCGGATGAGTCAACTCATAGTATATTTGGTCAGTTTCCACCTTAGGATCGTAGATATGTAGTTTAGCTCCCTCATCTAACAATGTCTTTGATACACAAATAGCTGGTGATTCTCTTGTATCACCTGTATTTTTCTTGAATGAAAAGCCAAGAATAGCAATTTTCTTGTCTGAGACAGTGTTAAAAAGTGACTCAATAACTTTTCTTGTAAAACGGTTTTTCTGGTAATCGTTAAAGCTAACAACTTGCTGCCAATAAGCAGCAACTTCTGGCAGGTTTAAGCATTCTGATAAGTATATTAAGTTAAGTATATCTTTTTGGAAACAACTACCACCAAAGCCGATAGATGCTTCTAGGAACTTTGGACCGATTCTTGAGTCACGGCCAACTGCTCTTGCTACTTCAGATACATCAGCACCAGTAGCTTCACACACAGCAGATAGAGAATTAATACTAGATATTCTTTGAGCTAAAAATGCATTAGCAGCTAATTTTGATAGCTCAGAGCTCCATGTGTTTGTAGTAAGAATATTCTTGGCTGGGATCCAATGTTCATACACCCAACAAAGTGCCTGAACAGCTTTCTGACCTTCTGGAGTGTCTTCACCACCAATTAGCACCCTCTCAGATTCAACTAAATCTACAATAGCAGTGCCTTCTGCAAGAAACTCTGGGTTAGACAGAATTTGATACTCTACCCCAGGTTTTGTGTTAGCACGAAGTATTTTCATAATAATCTCAGCAGCCTTTACTGGTACCGTACTCTTTTCAACCACAATTTTGTTACTGGTGGCTAAATCGGCTATCATTCGAGCCGCGCCCTCAATATACTTCAAATCAGCGGCTCTACCCTTGCCATTGCCTATGGTTTTAGTCGGAGTATTTACAGAAATAAATATCAAGTCAGCCTCTTGGATGCTATTTGCAATATCAGTAGAAAAGAACAAGTTCTTTCCTCTGCACTCTTTTACAACTTCGTCAAGACCCGGCTCGTAGATCGGTAATTTGTCAGAATTCCACTGGTTAATACGTTCAATACTTTTGTCACATACAGTTACTTTAATATCGGGACATTTCCACGCAATCACACTGCAAGTTGGGCCTCCAACGTAGCCAGCGCCGAGGCAGCAAATTTTTTCAATCACCATTTTTACGTGTTAACTCTCGCGACGATATAACAAATCTAATACTATTTAAATGTTAATGTAGTGCTAAATTTGTTCGATAGCTCGAGGCGAATAACGGAGTGTTTGCTACGAGTTCATTTTAAATGCATTACGAAATTGCAGACGACTAACTCCTACCACCGAAGTCAATGACATTTTGAAACTGGTTTACTAGTGATGGGCAGATAAGCTGACAAGTGGTCGATAAAAGTCATTTTTCTATGGACTTAAGAGCAAGAAAGTAAAAACACTACACACACATTATTTTGTATAAATATCATACGTTATATCCATGATTAAGATATCGCATAATCTATTATAAGTTTTAGATATAATCTGGATTAGTACTAAATTACCATATATTTTAATAATTCAATCAATTTTAACATAGTAATTTTGGTCAATACAAGTTAAATTTAATGAGTCACGTCGGGTACCTTCTTTATGAGGGAAGCCGTGCAGGTCTAAGACGGTTGCGCATTCAGATCTAAGATAAGGTTATTATTATGAGTCACGTCTACCTGGTTTTTGACTGACTCATCAGGATGCATTGCGTGGCACAAAGACAGATTTGTTTTAAGTATTGCAGTAATATGCTAATCATTAAACATAGATAAACTGGTTGTCTTGTTTAAGCATCAAGCACTACCATTTTATGTTTATCATCAAATAATAGCCTTATTTGGGTTTTTTTTAACGTCATCATATTTTTTTATGCGAGAGTTATGAACATCCGAATAATCGATTCACCTTTAGCAACTCTATTAACAAAACGATTGATAATTTTTTTGACAGTTGACAGGCAAACGGTGCCACGGAATTTGACTATATGTTTAGCTATTTTTATCGACACTAAACAATTTATTTGGCGCCTTTTTTAACTTTCGGGTACGAACTACGAGTATACGGTTAACCGTGATTGAGCTCAAAAGGCTATAACAATTGCAGTGCCAACACATTTGAATCACGTTATTTCAACCAAAAAACGTAGATACAATTAAATGTTTCAATGATTCATTTACACGCAATCGAAGTTCAATATTCCTAAAAATGAAATAAATAAGGAATTAGAACTTTCTTGTTGCTCTTGCAAGAATAGTATTTGGTCACACGCGGCGATCATGTGACGTCGACGATGCCACGCATTATATGTTCAAACTATATTGATGTGTATTAAAGTGTTCACGTATACCGTTCGAGTTATATTTTCTTACTTATCGTATGCATATTTTATTTGTACGGATCCTATGTTAGAGAGGATATTATTTTTATTATATACTAAAAATGTGTGTTTAGTATAAATAGTATACAACAATAGAATAAATGTGAAATAATTAAATGCTGATTACAATTACTATATATATGGCTATAACCGAGCCGTAACTTTGACAATTTAGGTAATCGCCACGTTTATAGACATTTTTTTACTTATTAATTAATTAATTGTAACATTCATATTTATTTATATTTGTTCACAGTAGAATAGAAAGCTTGACATATACTGTAGAAATAGCATTATATATGATGCCTGAGTCAGCAAATTGTACACTGTACAGCCATGGCTCGCACAGTATTTATTCTTTTATCAATTTACATCATATATGCCAAACAATAATTATAAAATAAAGACTGAAAAAGATATATCTGTAAGTCTTCTCAAACCTGTAACAAATATATCCAGTTCTGGTTTTTGCACTTTTTCTAGTCTCTGTAGTCAGTTTGGTCTATAGTCAATAGTTTCCACAATGTATATAATACAGGAAATTTTATTAGTTTTTACACATTATTTATTTCATACAAAATCACAACATATATGAAAATATTCTATTTTCATCAGTGATAATGTAGGACTCTAATGATAAATAATATCTATAAATTTCAGAATGAGTCTTATATTAACCAAGCTCTGCTAAGACGTTTTAAATTGAAATTGAAAAAAAAAACAAGAATTTCTATGAAACATTTATTAAACTAAATCCGGGGCCCACAGCTTGAACGTTCTGTCGTAGGAGCTTGTTGCAATATATTTATTATCCAATGAAATGTCCACACTCATCACCTGAAATAACATTTAGCTATTGAAATCTGAATTTTATATTTTTTTAAATAAATGCCACAGTTTAACAACTGGTAACATTGGTATTATAAAAAATGTTCTAATTTTAAATATCATCTAAATTTCGTTATTTATTTAAATTGGTTCTATTTTTAAATAAAATATAAACGTTCCATTTTTAAAATTAAAATTCAACTTTTATTACAAAAATAGTTTTCGTTTACAAAATAATGAAAACACATGTAATTTTTAAAAATTCATTTAAGTAATTCTATTTTCAAATTCAATGTTCTAATATTTATACATAATAAAAACATGTTCCATTTTTAAACTATTGAAGAATTACCTTATTATCGTGACCCGACAGTGTCTTCAGAGGATGCCAAGCGGGATTCGACCACAACTTTGCCGTTTTATCATACGATGACGTCAGTAGGAAATGTCCATGGCTGCGTTGATATCTTATATCTAAAAAAAACAGATTATACTAACCGATGTTAGAAAGGGGCTTATCAGTTTTGTATTTGATATTAATATTCATGTATTTATTTGCATTCCATAACGTTACAAAAGATGTTTATGAGGCTTAACGCTAGGTACAATATTATGGACCCTGTTAGGGCACAGCAAAAGAAGGCATTACGAAACCTATATAACATAACTAATAGCAACAAAATAGCACATAAAACTTCACACTCCAGGCTAGTACCAATTACATAGAATAACATTTTTTTTTATTTATTTAATTTTGAATATTTAGGGATTAATAATCATGAAATTAAGTCAATTTTTATCTTCTAGGTACTCATTAACGCTATAATAACATTTACGTATAAGAAGTTTTTTTTAGTTTGTTTGTAAATATATGTATCCTTTTTTCATTTCTTAGTGTCTATATAGAAGACTCACCACTTATAAGATGCGTATGTGAAGGTATCGTGTAAAGACAGGCTCGGCGTCTAAGATCCCAAATTTTAGCCTGAAATTTGACAGAATAAATCACAGATTACAATACTATATTGAATTTTTTATAAATTAAAATAGAATCGCAAAAAAAAACAAATTAGTTGTCTGTAAAGTCGGTTTCCGGACGATAATTTTACGTGATAAGAAAACATCGAACATTGAATAATAATCACTAAATTATCATTATTTTGTATAATACAAAAAAGTTAATTAAAAAATTAAATATAAATTAACTCATTGTCACGAAGACGGGTTAACTGAAATGTTTCTCGATTTTTCCACAACTTGGAAACGTTTTCAGTAACCTGATATGTCATTTATGGCCGTTTCAGGAGAGGCTATATCTCGTGATGCCAATACCAGCGAACATAAAAAAGCATATAACTCAGCCTCCAGGTCCTTCAAACGGGAAATCGCTAAAGGAAAGTCAGAGCACATCGCCAGATTTGGCGAGAGATTGGCCCAATTCCCTTCGGGGACTCGAGCCTTCTGGTCTCTCGCCAAAGCTGTACAAGGGAATTTTTGTCAGCCATCCATTCCACCACCGGACCGGGAGGATGACTCGCTCGCCCACACTGCGAAGGAGAAGGCCGACCTCTTGGGCTGTCTTTTCGCGTCCAACTCCACTTTGGATGACCGAGGGGGATCACCACCGACGATTTCGCGGTGTGATTATTCAATGCCGGAAATCACATTCCGGCAACGTGCTGTTCGCAAGGCACTATCTTCCTTGGACATTCATAAGTCGAGCGGGCCGGATGGTATCCCTCCAATTGTGCTGCGTACTTGTGCTCCTGAGTTGGCTCCGGTCCTGACGCGCCTTTTCCGGTACCTGTACTCGCTCGGCACTGTCCCGAAGTGCTGGAAGACCGCTTCGATACATCCGATCCCTAAAAAAGGCGATCGCTCTGATCCGTCCAACTATCGTCCAATAGCTATAACCTCCTTGTTCTCCAAAATAATGGAATCCATTATTAATGGCCAGCTCTTGAGGTATCTAGAGGGCCACCAGCTGATTATCAGTACGGCTTTCGTCGTGGTCGTTCGGCTGGTGACCTTCTAGTATACCTTACACATAGATGGGCAGAGGCAATTGAGTCCAAGGGGGAGGCGCTAGCGGTTAGTTTGGACATAGCGAAAGCCTTCGATCGGGTGTGGCACAAAACACTGCTCTCGAATCTTCCAGCCTACGGGCTTCCCGAGAAATTATGCGACTGGATCTCCAGCTTTCTGGCCGATCGGAGCATCAAGGTCGTCGTCGACGGAGCATGTTCCGACCTTAAACCCGTGAATGCTGGGGTCCCACAAGGCTGTGTTCTATCACCGACCCTGTTTCTTCTGCATATCAATGACATGTTGCAACTTAGCAACATTCATTGCTATGCGGACGACAGCACTGGGGATACTCTTTACACTGGCCGGGCAGGTATTTTTCGGGCAGTTGTCGATGAGTACCGGAACAAACTTGTGTCTGAAGTCGAAACTCTACTACGTGGAGTCTCGGACTGGGGTAGACTAAACCTAGTCCAATTTAACCCCAAGAAGACACAAGTTTGCGCGTTTTCCGCGAAAAAAATACCCTTTGTCGCTACTCCTCTTTTCGAAAACACTCTTCTTGAAGCCACAGCCAGCATCGGAATACTTGGCATTGACATATCGAACGACGTTCAGTTTCGCGGTCATTTGGAGGGAAAGGCTAAATTAGCCTCCAAAAAGCTTGGTGTGCTCAGCAAGGCGAGACGGTACTTCACTCCGGGCCACCGCTTGCAACTCTATAAAGCGCAAATACGGCCCCACATGGAATACTGTTCTCACCTCTGGGCGGGGGCTCCCCAGTACCAGCTCCTTCCACTTGACCGTATCCAACGAAGAGCGGTTCGAATCGTCGATGACCAATCCCTCTCCGAGCGGCTCGATCCTTTGGCGTTGCGTAGAGATGTGGGGTCACTCTGCATCTTCTACCGCATTTACCATGGAGAGTGTTCAGAGGAGTTGTTCGGATTAATACCTGCAGCTGAGTTTCATCATCGGACGTCGAGGCAGAATACAAAATTCCACCCGTATCACCTCGACGTCCGCCGTTCCACGACTGAGCATTTTTCAAGGCAATTTTTGCCGCGCACCACCGCTATGTGGAACCAGCTGCCCACTGAAGTATTTCCGAACCAATTCGACTTAGGGTCCTTCAAGAAAAGAGCGCACAAATTCTTAAAAGGGCGGCAACGCACTCGCGAGCCCTCTGGCATTGAGAGTGTCCATGGGCGGCGGTATCACTTAACATCAGCCTCCTGCCCGTTTGCAGGCCCGTTTTATAAAAAAAAGGCTGTATAACAGTCGTAAAATTTAAATTTGCATAGTGTTACACTCGTTTTCAGGAGTTTTCAGGAAACCCAAAGACGGCTCAGGTCTACCTGAGTCACGTATTTCGTGCGTGGATTCGATTTATAAAATGTCAAAAAATGTATGAATATTAAACTTTATTTGACCTAAACGTCACGTGACTTCTTAGTTTTAAAAATCAAAAGAACTACCTGATGATCAGCGGCCGCTGTAGCCAAGTGGTGTCCGGCCGGGGACCAGGTGGCCCCTAAGACTGCGCCCAGGTGGCCTTCGAGGAACATCACGCAGCGACCTGTCCGTAGGTCCCAAACGCGACCGAACGCGTCCATACCTCTAAAGAAATTTGTAACTATGGTTACCATACTGTGACAGTACATCATTCTGACTGATTTTAAATTTCAAAGGTTTAAGGCCCTATCCCAGCACGAATTTCTGTGTCAGTGTCTCGGGGTGGACTGCGGTACGTAATGGAGAGTTGGAGCGCTGAGGCGCGCCGGCCCCTAATAACAATTGGTTATGTAAAACATTAAATTGATATAATTTTATCCATATTTTTTTCTGAAATGTAAATTTCAAAATCATGTTATATATACATTTTCGTCATAAAATTAATTCAAAGTGTCAAAATATGGCTGTGTTTGGATTTTTTTTCTATGGAGCGAAGTTATTTAAATCGTGTATCGATCTTTCAAAATGAATACATCAACTCCTCAACTCCACCATATATTTTTCCATTCGCCATACTTCAAGTAACGATGACAAATAATGGAAAGAAACAATTTGCTTTTTTGGAGGTTGGCCACCGTTGGCCCTTAATGATAATCACTATCAACCTTTATGGTCTGATTTATAAATTTGGCAATTCAAAGGGGCCAAATTTCAAAAGAAAGGTTATTTATAATAAAGTTTCCCAATCTATACAGATACAAACTCGCATATAACATAAATCTACAGAGGCCTTTTGAATTTTCTTTTTTTAATTTCAGATCCTGTGTCAAGTTTCATCAAAATCAATCAAGGGAGCGTTCAAGTATTACGTCACGCAATTTTTGGAGATTCTTGACCTCCCCCCCATGAAACGCGCCGTAACGATTCTGTATCCAATAGTAAAACGTTCCATGACCACCCCCCAGTGACTCTTTATACCTAAAACTTACCTTTATGTGGTGTAAAGTACTGGAAAGTGGAAAATAATATTAACAATAACGCGTAATTCAATCCCCACCCCGTGTAGTAACGTTTTACAAGAGGACCCCCCCCCCCAAAATTCGTTACGTAATACTTGAACGCTCCCTAAGTAGTTTTTGAGCTATCCCCCCATTTGTGTGAATTATATAGCTCTTAAGCACATTTATGTTTGTCCATGAATTATTCAAAGATAGAGAAAACGTCCATTTTCAGTTCAAATCTGATATTATATTCCTATGAGTCCAGTTTCATCAAAAACGGTTCAGTAGTTTTTGAGGTTACGAATTTCTGGACATGTGTCTAATACATATTTTCTATATCGGTTATATTATTAAAAAACTCACCCTGTAGCAGCCAGCGAGCCGTCGCCCTGAAAGGCCACGCTATACACTGGCTTCGCGTGACCTTCTTGATGTAACACCTCAGTTGCTGAAAATTAAATATAACTTTACTTTCCAGAATTTCTTATAAAAATATAGTTCCGTATTCTAATTCGACTATCAAAAACTTCTAACAGACATGATTAGACAGCTCTTGAAACTTAATTAGTTTCATTGCACTTAAGACTCATTAATCCGGCCCGAAGGACCAAAATTGTCAATTGGTTTAATTAAAAACGACAATTATTCAGGCACTCACGACCGCCTTGACTCAAATAAAGCCAGAACAAAGGCCGTCGCTTTAACTCACCAGTCTCCAAATCCCATAATCTCCATGAGTGGTCGAAGACAGTTGCAGCAAGGAATCTCCCGGATGGATGGAACTCCACTCTAGCCACGCGTGATGGAGAATGACCTTCCAACGATGCCATTGGCTTATCACTGAAAATTTATTTCATTTACAACCTACCTTTTTAGTAGCTACCTGCTACAAACCAACATATGGACCATTTTGCTCCAGAATGGTTTTCCTGAGTGTCCAAGGAATTAATTAAAACAATACTCGAATTGCTCCTTCGAGTTTTGAGCTTACAGCAACATATTTTGCGATTTAACTTTGTTTATTTGGCAACTAGAATACACAATTTGATAGATGACATTTGACATCTGACAGTTTTAGCTGTCAATCCAATTTTTTTTATTCTTTTGCAGATTATAAATTAAAAATCGTCTACACTTATCACAGAGCCAACTCGTAATGTCTAATCGAACTAGAATGATTTTAAATTAGTACTCGACAATAGTTTTCTAACCGCGGCCAATAACTCTCTAATTTATCCTACTTTATCCCGGTGATATTATCATCTACATATTTGTGTCAAAGCCTAAATCATGTTAAAACAGACCAAAGAGCTATATACAACTATCACTAATATGACAACCAAATGACAATTTTTTATTTCTCAAAAAACAAGACATCAAATAGCTAACAATAGTTTTTATCGGAAAGTTCGATTGTCGTTTTTAGTATTTTTCTTACTTTCCCTGAACTTCCACAAATAATTCAAGATCATAATTAGACAAATCGGTCCAGCCATTCTCGAGTTTTTGCGAGACAAACGTACAGCATTTATATATATAATAATAACACTTTATTGACAATATGACACATAACAGAGAAATGGTGAGAATTTACTGCTAGAAGTTACTTCCATACTTAAAAAGAATTTAAGTATGGATCTGTCTCTTAATATGTCAATCTAACAGGCAAGTAGGTGATCAGCCTGTTGTGCCTGACACACGCACGCAAGTGCAATGTATCCCCCCCCCCACCCTCCTCTTGTCAGCAATAGTAAGTAAAGCTCTCAAAAACAATAAAAATTAATATAAATAGCAAGCATAGACAATGTGTAAAAAATAAACACTGTTGACGTAATCACCAAATGAGAAAATCAAAGATAAAGTTATAACCTGGCGAAATTCCATAAGTGTACATTCCCATCATAGGATGACGATGCCATCGTGACGCTTCTTGACACCTCCTCGCCTATATCCATCGAGTTCTGCTGATCCGATTCTTTATCTATCTGAAATTAAATTAAACAAAATAGGCTGATTAATGGCCGCTCACCGTCTACAATCTAAAAATACGATTAAAGGATTGATATACTAACACACTTTAAGCAGTGTTGGAGATGCTTCTGAGATCTAACATAACCTTCAGTCTTTCACTCACTCACACACACATATTCACCCACACACTTACACATTCAATCATTCATTCAGGCGTGTTGAAAAAATTTGAAAAACAAAAATAAATAAATGAAAAGATGTAATATATATTTTAAATGTTCTTTGCCATAGTCCTGCGAAACGGCTCGACCAATTCTTATAAATTTTGATATGCATATTTAGTAAGTCTGAGTATCGGCTACTATCTATGTTGCAACCCCCTAAGTGATGAGGGGTGTGCATCCCAAAAAAATATTTATTTTTTATTTTTTAGACAATTATTTTGTTTTTATTTTTTTATGATACATATAAAAATACATTCAACCCTTAATTGTCGACCCTCAACTATCAACCCCTATTTTAGATATAGTAAATAGGTCATTTTTATTAAACAAAAAAAAAATCATTGAAATAATATAGTTGGCAAAACGACGTTTGCCGGGTCAGCTAGTATATATGTCCCAGTAAAGTAGTTAAATCAGAGAGTTAATTGAATCTCTAGACAGTTAATTAAATGTCGATATTCAATCAAGTCGCTAGTATTTTGATTTAAATTAAGCGTCGAAAAAGTTTAACTATCTGTCTGATCGAAAGCCAGCGTGTTGATTAACAATGTAAAACAAGACTCCGCCATGATTAATTCATTTGTTATTGTTATTTTGGTTTGATCGTGAAGAACTGAGAGCTGAGAAATTCCGTGTTTTGCTTTATTGTAAATTAGGTTTGGTTAGGTTAGTCTTGTTGCCTGGGATCGTTTAGGAAACTCGTTAAACGTTTCGTTCACTCACTTGTCTGACGGAACTTTAGCGACTTGATTGAATATCGATCTTTACTTAACTGTCTAGAGATTCAATATATTTATAATTAAGTTTGTTATGGAAGAGCTGGAAGCCCTCACACAGGTACGTATTTACTTAAAAGGGTTTGCAAATCTCACACATGCGTTAACTACGCAAATAATGAATAAACACATTTTTATTTTATATTATACCAAGAGAACATTACAAACACGAAACAAGACATAAAAATATATTTCTTGTCAACCCTCATATCACCTCGACGTGCGTCAGTTTTTACCACCACTATGTGGAACCAGCTGCCAACTGAAGTCCAAACCAATTCAAGTCAAAGTCAAAAATCATTTATTCACATAGGTAACACAATGTACACTTATGAATGTCAAAACAGAAATATATATAAAATGCTTCTAATTTTACATTTACTGCCAGTTCTCAAATCAAGGGCGTAGAAGAGAAGAACTGGCAATAAACTCTCCGCCACTCTTTTTAATGACCAATTTTCTTCGTTTTCGGGTTATGCAACTTAGGATCCTTCTAGAAAAGAGCGTACCAATTCTTAAAATGCCGGCACAGCGAGCCCTCATGACAGTGTCCATGGGCGACCGTTTCACTCAACATCAGATGAGCCTCTTTTTTATATAATAGGGGAGCAAACGAGCCTGCGGAACGCCCAAAAAGGGCAGTCATCGCAGCCCATAGACACCTATTTTTACTGGGTGTGTTGCCGGTCGGAAAATTTGGAGGTCGTATCTCTCAGGGAAGATCCCCGCCGGGAGTCGATTCCACAGCTAGCGAATAGTTCGCAAAAGAAAAGAGCCAGTAAACCTGTTAAAAAAATTTTTGTTACCAAACCCTCTGCACTTACCATGCGCGTAAAGTGATGTGGTACAGCTGCATCAGGGTGAAAGACGGCCGAACTGACATTACACGTATGCCCTGTGAGCGTTTGTAGTAATTTGCAATCAGGCACAGACCATACTTTGATTAAACCAGACCTGTGAACACAAGCGAATCCCTGAAGAACATCGTCATGGCTTGGAAAAACGAAGAGACAAAGCAGTGGGGGGGGGGTCGGTAGGAGGTAAAATGGACCAGTTTTAATTAATTAATTTAACGATTACATACTATAACGGGCGATTCGAACCGAGAAAATGCTTTTTAAGCATTTGGTTTGATTATGGGGGGAGTGGGAGAAGAGGGCGTCCTAAAAAAGGAGGATATAGGTACATAGGACAAGCGAATGGAGAAAGAAAGCCTTGGATAAGCTGAAGGAAGCCTTTAACCGAGAAGGAGTCCGATCCACGTTAGTGAAAGAAGCTAGGATAACAAAAAACTGGAAATTCTACACTTGTAAGGATTGAAAATATTATTATTGTTCATATTCATCAACAGTAAGCAAAAAAACTAGTTAAATCTAAAATTGGAATTGTAATACAGTGTAAATTCCAAATAACGGAACGTTATAGAGACTTGTCGTTAAATGGAGAGAAGTAAAACGTATCGATAATCCATAATGCCTACTTATTAGTCGTGGTCAACAACAGTACACGTGCAGGCAATCCCAATTTGTAAACAAGAGAACGAGCTAGGATAATAAAATGACAAAAGAAGGTACACACTAATTTTAGCAATTTAAAAAGTACTTTATTACTCGATTGTTGTAGTTACTGAGAGTTCGTTAAATAGAGATGGAGAAAAAGAATAATTTATAGGTAATCCATGACTCCTACTTAGTCAAATTGTAAATAATAGAACGAATTTCTTAAAAAGTTTGCACGAAGCCTATGCGTATATAAAGCGACGTACACGTACAGTTTTTACTAATTTTAGCAATTTAAAAAGTACTTTATTACTCGATTGTTGTAGTTACTGAGAGTTCGTTAAATAGAGATGGAGAAAAAGAATAATTTATAGGTAATCCATGACTCCTACTTAGTCAAATTGTAAATAATAGAACGAATTTCTTAAAAAGTTTGCACGAAGCCTATGCGTATATAAAGCGACGTACACGTACACAGTTTTTACTAATTTTAGCCATTTAAAAAGTACTTTATTACTCGATTGTTGTAGTTACTGAGAGTTCGTTAAATAGAGATGGAGAAAAAGAATAATTTATAGGTAATCCATGACTCCTACTTAGTCAAATTGTAAATAATAGAACGAATTTCTTAAAAAGTTTGCACGAAGCCTATGCGTATATAAAGCGACGTACACGTACAGTTTTTACTAATTTTAGCAATTTAAAAAGTACTTTATTACTCGATTGTTGTAGTTACTGAGAGTTCGTTAAATAGAGATGGAGAAAAAGAATAATTTATAGGTAATCCATGACTCCTACTTAGTCAAATTGTAAATAATAGAACGAATTTCTTAAAAAGTTTGCACGAAGCCTATGCGTATATAAAGCGACGTACACGTACACAGTTTTTACTAATTTTAGCCATTTAAAAAGTACTTTATTACTCGATTGTTGTAGTTACTGAGAGTTCGTTAAATAGAGATGGAGAAAAAGAATAATTTATAGGTAATCCATGACTCCTACTTAGTCAAATTGTAAATAATAGAACGAATTTCTTAAAAAGTTTGCACGAAGCCTATGCGTATATAAAGCGACGTACACGTACAGTTTTTACTAATTTTAGCAATTTAAAAAGTACTTTATTACTCGATTGTTGTAGTTACTGAGAGTTCGTTAAATAGAGATGGAGAAAAAGAATAATTTATAGGTAATCCATGACTCCTACTTAGTCAAATTGTAAATAATAGAACGAATTTCTTAAAAAGTTTGCACGAAGCCTATGCGTATATAAAGCGACGTACACGTACACAGTTTTTACTAATTTTAGCCATTTAAAAAGTACTTTATTACTCGATTGTTGTAGTTACTGAGAGTTCGTTAAATAGAGATGGAGAAAAAGAATAATTTATAGGTAATCCATGACTCCTACTTAGTCAAATTGTAAATAATAGAACGAATTTCTTAAAAAGTTTGCACGAAGCCTATGCGTATATAAAGCGACGTACACGTACAGTTTTTACTAATTTTAGCAATTTAAAAAGTACTTTATTACTCGATTGTTGTCGTTATTGAGAGTGAATATAATGCTATGTAGAGTGTATCATTTATGGAAGACAAGCCAAACCAAAGCCAATTGATTTGTACTCAGGGAGTTTGTCGTTAAATCGAGCGACGTTATATGGAGTTTACACTGTATTTTTATTATTTTAAATTGTTGTTTATATATTTTAGAAAAGATAGCTTGTAACATATACTGTATCATATATGTGACGATATTTAATTAATAAATACGATAGCCAGATTTAGAAAAATGTACAGCTTACCAACTTGAAGTTATTAACATTTGACTATCGTTGCTGAAGCGGCAGAAACTTATCGGCCGAGCGTCTCCAATCTGAAAATATTTTTTAATTATCAAAGCCCGTATTCCAAGAGATATCAAATCAAAACTATCATTTGATATAGCGTGGATACCCATCACAAAAAATTCTGAACCGATTTCAATTTTTTTAGATGCCCTTGAGGACAGGAAAATACAATTTTCCGACCGCCCTAGCTGAGCTCTCAAGACCCTTTAGGCCAACTGCGAGATTCCATAAAAATAAAAATGTGTGCGTATACTAGTGTACACACGTAAGAAACTTCTTTATGACCTTATTTTAAGAAAAATTACACACGAAAATATTTTTTTGTTGTTGTTGATATATTATCCATAGTGGCTGTGATCTAACCTTTGTTTATGTTGATAACATTTACGTCATGCAAGTTCGACAATCTTGAAAAAAAGACTTGTGAAATACATTGGAGCATAATCTGTTCAAATATACAAATTTCTCCGAAAAATATATTCCAACTCAGGTACATAGAAGAGTGTACCAATTCTTAAAAGGCAGACAACGCACCTGCAAGCCCTCTGACACTTTGACTCCATGGGCGGTATCACTTAACATCAGCTATCGTGTAAATTTACCCCTGCAATACCTTACCTGACTGCAATAAATCGTCATAGCTGATGCCCGCCTCTGGGACTCCTGTTTCGCAGCCGCTCTTATACTGCCACTTAATTTTAACTCTTCTCTTGCTTTCATTAGTCTGAAATTAAAAAAGAGTATTCTCTCAAAGTACAAAAACAGCCTTACAAAAATAACACCACAACAACAAAAAAAAAAATATGTGGAAATGGACCGGTCACATTCCCAGTGTTTGTGATAGCAAAAGGTTCAAAAGGACCCATCACCGGAATGGCCCAGTGGAAAGAAAAAGGAGAGCACACCAGAAACCGGGGAAGATGAAATAAAAGAGCGGAGAAAGATTAGAAAATATCAGAGATGCTTTATTATATATATATTAAGCAATAATAAAAAAAGGCCAGACCTGAACAGTTCAAGGATGAGGGATTACCACATAAACCCCTTTAAGAGGAAACAGGTTACCTTTCTTTTGCTCTAGGCAATGAATATCTTGCAATCCAGAGTCTAGATTCTCTTAACTCCGGCGGTCCCTCATGGTACCAAGTGCCTTCTCTTCCTCTGTCCCTTTCTATTCTCGCTTCTTCTTCTTCTAACTTCTTGTTTATGGCATCTTCTCCAAGACTGAAATATAATAGATTTAGTTAGGGCATAATAGATTAAGTTTAATTTTATTAAATATTTACAGTATTAAAAGTTTTCATACAGATAATTTTTATAACTTTAGATGTAGAATTATTTTACCCATTTAAAAAATATATCTCTTTTAGGTTTATTATGCCGATTTTAACAGTGCTCTTTTCAAAATTGAGCAATAAGTTATCATTTATATTTCAAGCTTTGTTAGCTACGCATATATACCTCAAATGGCTCAAAAACAGTGTTTTGCTCCAGCGCTGGTATATTCTCTCTTGACCTTAATATAACATATACCTATCCCTGATCTATTATCGACTCAGTGTCTAATGGGGATCCCTCAAAAATATGGAAATTTTTAAAATCTCTGGGTATCGGTAAGCCACCACGTACTGCCATGACTCCCGATATCGACGTAAACAGCCTAAACGCCCATTTTACACCCGCCCGCTCCACTTCAAGTAATATCGATCTGGACTTAACACTTGAGTATATATCATCTCTCCCTCGTCCTAGTTTTCCATCTTTCTCTTTCGCTGAATTCTCTAGTCAGAAAGTTGAATCGAGTATTTCATCTATTCATTCCAATGCTGTTGGTTCTGACCTGATTGGTCGTGCTATGATCATACCTATCCTCTCTCTTATATTTCCTGTAATCACACATATTTTTAATTTCTCCATTTCTATAGGTGAATTTCCTTCTTGCTGGAAGGATGGACTTATCATCCCTATCCCCAATATCTAATCCTAGTACTTTTTCTGATTTTCGACCCATCTCGATTCTGCCATTTCTATCCAAGGTACTTGAACGCCTCAGACATGAGCAATTAAATAATTTCCTAAACAAAAATTCCATACTGAATCCACTTCAGTCTGGGTTTCGACCTGAACATAGCACGACTACTGCTCTGGTCAGAGTAGCCGATGATATTCGCGAAGGCATGGACCACAAACAACTCACAATTCTCACACTGCTAGATTTCAGCAACGCTTTTAATACTATTAATTTTAAAATTCTAATGGGGTTGCTTAGATCTATTAATATTTCCTCTCATGCTGCTAACTGGTTCTCTAACTATCTTAATGGGCGCCACCAGTGTATTAAGACAAACGATTGCATAACTCAGTGGAGTTTGATTGAATCTGGCGTTCCGCAAGGTGGCGTACTTCCTCCTCTTCTTTTTGCTATATATATTAACTCCTTAACTTTCCGACTTACAACTAATTTTCATTTATACGCTGACGATCTTCAAATCTACGTACAATCAAGTCTCGATGATCCCGCGCAAGCCATTCAATCTACTAACAATGAGCTGGCAAAAATAGTTGACTGGAGTAAAAATTTTGGTCTTCTAATGAATCCCAAAAAGAGTAAGGTATTAATTATTGGCAGCCCCTATTTCACGACGAGAATTGATTGGGCCAGGATACCCCCTATCCATATCGATGGTGTAATTTTAAATTTTAGCCGTACAGTAAAAAATTTGGGGGTTTTATTTGATCAAAATTTATCCTGGGAGCAACATTTTAAAGAAGTTAGCCGAAAATTATACGGTGCCTCCAGTATCCTTCGACGTCTTAGTAATTTTCTTCCCTTTAGTACCAAAACCTCACTGGCGCAATCTCTCCTCCTGCCTTTACTGGACTACGCCGATTCTTGCTCCTCCGATCTTAACGAGGAATTGCTAAATAGACTGCATAAGGCCGCCAGTTGCCCTCCTTTTAATTTAATTATGTTAATTTTTATTTTGTAGTGTAACGAAGTATAAATAAATAAATAAAATAAATAAATATTTTGTTTAATATACTTTTCTTAAGGCTATGGGAATGCTTAAAGTAAACTTACTAGCTTAGTAAATCCCTCAATCTTACACGTCTTTCTGCTGGGCCTTCACCAAACAAGCAAACTGATTCACCCAGCTGCCTCAAACTTCTTCGGACCTGATCAAAATTATCTAGATATTAATCATATTTTTTGGTTCATAAGATTCATGTTCCATCGGGTGAAACATTTTTAGATCCAACTGAGTAATACTGTAGTTTTTAAGTTGCTAAAATTAGTAAAAACTAAAAGCTGTGTACGTTTTTTTGTCTCTTTATACTCCCAGCCCGCAATAAACTCGATTGTGGGAATCTTGCATACAAACTTTCTAACAAATTCGTTCTAGAGTTTACAATTTGTGATTGCTAATAAGTGAAGTAAATGACTAATAAGTAGGAGACATGGATTATCTATACGTTTTTCTTATCGCCATTTAAAGATAAGTCTCTTTAACATCAAGCATTGCACAGTGCCTTTAGTGTTGATGTATAGAGTTTACACTGTATGTAGTTTGACTGATTTTAGAGTCAGGCTGCTTAAACAACAAGCTGACCGAGACGTGCGAAGAAGCAAGCTAGATATAGCTTGTGAGTCTGTCTTTAGTGCATGTTATAGTGTGTCCGTACAGTCATACATACATATGCAACATTAATAAATGTACACCATAATCAGTAGTGTGTATCTAGTCTTTTGCAATTTACACCAATCTAAAACAACTTGTACTGAGTTAGTATTTAAAAGCAACACACTAATAGTCAGCATAACTCTAAAACCAGTATTAGATATATAAAATTAAAATTCTAACATTATTCAAATTATTAAATAAATCAATTATAATTATGAAACAAACCTCATCATCATCTGTTGAGACATTTAACTGTCTAGCCTTACGTCTTCTCTCAAACTCTTCAAGCAGAGCTTTTTTGTCCCTTGACATTTCTTCTTCAAGCTCCATGTATTCTACAAATACAAATATTAATAGGCTATATATGAATGTATCAAATAGGGTTCTGGTAAGTAAATATTTCTCAGGATATTAGAAGTAAAGAAGCAGTTGGAGGCACATAAATATCAAACTAAGAAATAATAATAATAAATAGGCAAAATCTGTTAGAACACATAAATATGAGAATTCCACTCTTGGTTGTAAAACTAATAGTGGTAACAGCCGAAGACATTGTTTTTAAGTATCTAATAGAATTCTGGCGAGACCTTTGATTTTGGTCAATATAACCGGTATGTTGTTTTAAAGGATTTTGTAAACGGTTTTGACTGTATAAAAATTAATAAACTGTGCTATTTCAGTATCCAGTGCAAGGTTCAGAGATAGCAACTAAATAAAGTCTTCATGTATTTGTTTGGAGTTCTTACTTTTGAGTAAGTGGTGAAGGGATCAGATACAAACATTTAACTACTCTTTATACAGATTTTTCTTTGAATTTAATTTCGGAATAGACAATTAAGACTTTAAACTTTACTAGAATTACCATTGGATATCTGTATATCTCCCAACTCTTTAGCATCACCATCTTCAACACCTTCTTTGACGGCTGCTGCCAGTGCAGCCAACCGTGCCTTTTCTTGCTCTTCCAGCGATCCATAGTAAAGAGTCTTCGGTTTTTTTACCAGAATAACATCATCATCATCAGACATTTTCAGGTTATGTTTTGAATATTAATAAACGTAAACACAACAATTCGTTTATATTTTTTACTTCAACGTTTTTATCATTATCAAGATAATATGCATGTATTGTTAGCAAATCCAATTGTTTTAAAGTAATTAGACAAAAATACAAAGCAGTAGCGGCAAACAAAACTGTATCAATGTTACTTCACTTTCAAGTTTCATTACAGTTTTGACATTGTTTTGAGCTTTCAGAATTATGCGTCATGTATTGTCTACATAAATTTTAACTATTTTCACTTTTAGTTTTAAATAACTTTTAATTCAATAATATTTTAGAATACTTTTATAGGAAACGTGCTCATATTAATATGATGTTAATAACATTATCATTAATTAAAAATATTAAAATAATTACATCTCCACTAGTCTGTGGTCGAAGTTTATAAATTTGTAAAAATTAATGACAACTGTGAAAACTGAAAAGATACATCGCTAATAGTTTGTATTTATTCTACGACGTTATAAATTCAGCGCGGTGAATAATTGGGATTTTATTTATTATAAGGCTTTTATGTTATTTAATTTACCTTAACGATAATTGAAATGAAAACAGAGTGTAGTGATATCATAACCTCAAAGTAGTGTGTAAACTTTAACAATAGGATTTGTTTGTGAGACGCCTTCGTGATGGCCTTACAGCTATCTAGAAGAGAAGTTGAAGACTTGAGGTCGTCTATAGACCGGGCCATATATAGAACTATCGGAAAATCTGATAGTTCTTTACTATCTACGGTCTCTTCTTGTTTAACAAATGGGTAACTAACTTTCCGCCTCTACTATAAATTGGTTTTGTTAAAAATGCATTAAAATCATTCAACAAATTATTTCAGGTATGAACGGCGAAAGATAATCGATAGAATATCGTCTCATATTGACTCAAAGAAAGCAAGCAAACTTGCTGATAAAGTTATAGCTTTGGCTCAAGAACTGATATCGTCATCGAAATCACAAAAACGGAAACATGAAAGTAATGATAAAGACAAAGATAACAAAAGGTTTGTTTTATTAAAATCTCATTTATGATATATAGTAAGGTAAATAAATCTTAGAAAACTTAAAGTTTTCCAATTTGAAATATGTTATACTCACATGGTCTAGCTAAGGATTTTTGTAACACTTCTCCCCCTACATCTTGCAAATATACTAGACTTATTTATGCATCATGGGGTTGTATTTTATTTATATATTTTAATTGTTATAGTAATTATTTAATATTTGTTGAGTTATACCATTTGAAAGATTTTGCTTAATTTGATTTTTCTTGCTACAATTGATATCTACCTTGTTTGTGTATAAAGATATAAATTTAAAAATCTATATAAGATTAAAACTGAATACATTTTTATTTGACAAAAAAATTAGTAAATATTGTGTTACAGTCAAATAGCATATAAATTTGAACTTGTTTTACTTTGGTTGGGTATTCCTACCATATATTGTTAGTAACATTCCTTTATACAACTATTCATAGGTAATTTATAAACAAAATTTCCCTTAGTCACAATTAGATGATTGTTTAATTTCTAAAGAAGAATCTATTATCATTTCAATGTTGTAGGTCACGTCATGATGATAAACATGAATCTCGTGATGAAAGAAGGGAAAGACATGACAGAGATAAGGAGAGGGAGAAAGATAGAGATGATAAAGAGAAAGATAATGGATTGGAAATACCTTCTATAATACCTGAGGATGGGACTGTTGGCTCTAAGATGGCTGGTTTGAGTGCAGATAAAATTAAGGTACATTTGATCTTTATACGTAAATGGTGTAAATCATCTAGTAAAATTAGGATATTTATGCATTAATTACTCATTTTTGTGTTCAGTTTCAATGGTTTTTTAGACCTATGGTAATTATTTATACATATGCTATATTACCAAAAATCTTTACTTTTAAACTGTGTTTAGGTTCAATCGGTATTGCTGAAAGTAAGGGTGACGAAAAATGATTGAAAACATTTCAGAAATATGTCTGTTTCATCCCCATTGAAGATTTACAATATGTACCTTAAATACACTCAACAGTTTTTTTAATGATTACCTTTTGATACTATATGGTCCTAGAGTTTTAATATATAAATTAATTTATAAAGACTAATAAAATTGCTACCTGGTATGTGAAATCAGCCAGAGGCAGCAATTGATCTATTTTATTGATAATTTTTTTAAGTAAGTGTAAACATTTGTTATAGTAACACATTGGTGGATTATATGGTAGTGGTATCTTTACTAAAAATCCAACACTACTGTGTTTTAAATGTGTTGGTCCCTTGTTCGATGTCACTTTCAATAGTGAATAGTAGCCAAGTCGGGAATATTAAGTACTAAGTTAAGTACTAAAAACCCTAAAGATTGTTGTTAAGATAGGTGTGATAGGTTTAATGTGACTGTTTCTGTCTGTACCAAGTGAGGACCGACTATGATAAGGTTTTTGGTAGAAAGCTGAAGTCAATAACCCTATTCTTCCTTATAATTTATGAAGATGTGCTGAGGCGTTTAAAAGTTAATAATCTTCATGTTAGTTATGACAGGTATTACTGGCATTATTTTCATACTTATTGGCCTAACATTTGGAACATTGATGTATGTTGTTACCACTAAGATCTGATGATGAATCACAAGGGTTATATAAATCATTAATTAAATATTATCTATATTACAGCTTATGATGGCCAATGCACAAAAAGAAATTGAGGAAAGAAAGCGAGCGCTAATGGCTATAAAAGGAGACAAGGGAAATGTTAATGTTGCAGCTCAAACCGCTAAACAGATAAACAACCAGATGCAAGGTTCTATAGCTCCACCTAGTGTCATCAAGCCGATGCTGTATTCGAGGCCTTGTGAGTATTTTAAAAGTACACAATGCTGTTGAATTTTCTATTCTACAGTTCAATAATATTTATAATGTTTTTTGTGAATTGTATGTGTTTATTTATAATAATTATTTTATTATTTACTAAATTAGGCATGGGAAACAACAACTATTAGTTGCTGCAATTGACATATTTAGTTTACTTTAAACATAAGTTGAGTTGAATTGTCCATAGTTTACTATTTATTAATCTATGGCCCAAGGCCATTGTTAATATGTTGCCATTTATAATAGAAATATATGTATTGAAAAGTTTAGGTATTTATTTCGTTTTAATCGAATTTCTGTTATTATCGTTTAAATTAAGTAAGAGGATTTGTGTCATTTAGTTTTTTTTAAACATTTTTATTTAAAAATTAATTTCTCCGTATTAAGCTTCGACATTCATTACATTAATATTATATGTATACTTGTAACGTACTAGAATTAATCTCTAAAAATTAAAAACAAATCTAACATGTCAATTGGTTTCCAAATTTAAAAAACCCGCCAAAACGCTTCACGTTTTACGTGCTTTTCCTACACAGATATATAAATATTTCGAGCAAAAATAGTCGTTACATTAAAATACATAAAAATGAAACACGAACAAACAGTCTTCAATAGAGACTGAAAGTGTTATTGGACATTTTCTTATGTTTAATATCCTTTTTGGTCAATTAAGTTAGAATTATATTATTTATTTGTTTTCAAATAGGTTACAAAAATGTTAGGCTAGTTTGTAATGTCCAACGATGCCCTACATCATTGTTGATTCGACTTGAACATTTATGTAATTTTCAGTAACTGGAGTCATATCGGCAGCGGAATTGGAGAAGCAGCAGAAAATAGCGGAGTTACAAGCGAGAATACAGAGGAAATTGGCTGGTATGTTATCAAATAAATTCATCTAAGGTCATTTAGTATGTGTGTCTGTATTGTAACTCCTTTTTTTGTATGAGGTGAAAATGCGCTTGCGCAGGCCTGCGCCAAGGATGTCGAGCTTGACGCTAGGTAGGTCTACACTCGAATCCCTCTGCTGTTCAGAGGGGTAGAGACCCCACCCACTAAAAACACCTCAGCCCTTCACACGCCCTTAAGATGGGCCCTCGGGGTTCGCCAGGCATTCTACCCAAGGGACCCGGGCTTGAATTGTAACTCCTAAATTAAGGCGGTTTGTTAGATGGTCCTAAACAATTAACCAAACGTTTCTAGTTCAGCTATTGTGAGCAAAAGAAAAATATGTTCGATCTATATGCAAAGTTCCTGTTTCGCGCGACTCCTAAAGGCCGCTCAAATACTCGAGTCTTTTGGAACTGTGAGGGCATTGTCACTAAACATCAGGTGATCCTCCAGATCGATTGCCCGATCGTTTTATGGAACAAAGGAAGTAGACCAGACCGTTGGATTGGGTTGTTGGATTCAGTGCGATTTGAGGCCCCTGCCATGTCACTGAATATGAGGTGAACCTCCAGCCCGTGTGCTCCCTCTTTGGAATAAGGGAAGAACCACTCAGCCCATGGACATTGCCCTGTTTTATAAAATTTTGGAACACCTACATAGTTCCACTGAGTTCTGATGCTGTCAGTCCGAGGTCGAAGGTTGTTTTAATTTTTAACTTAGTATTAGATTCTGTGAGAGCCAAATGCTCTCATGAAAGCTGTGGGATCGCTGTATATTATCAATCAATATTATGACTTGAAAATAATTGATCGCACTGATTTTCGTTCGAATAAGGCGTAAATTCTCATTTATAAATATTTTTTTAAGATTTAATGGAAACAAGTTGTTTTATATGTGGAAAATAACATAGACTTTATTTAGCTTAAAAAACAATATATCGGCTATACACTGATTTTAAATTCCGTAGAATTCTGACAGTTATCATTTTTGACATGTTCACACACATGACACAGATTGCAAACCTTTTTGGCCGGGCACACTTTTCAATTTTATTATGAGTGCGTCTTAGTCTATGCCTATTTCTATGTCTATGCCTATTTCATTTGTTAGTGAATGTATTCATTTCATTAAGTGCGGTCCACATTAAAGGTTTTTACGGCGAGTGATAATTGCGTCCATTTTCATCAAAAACCGTAAAAAACGCACAAGTAAAGATAATATTTTAAAGAAAACACTTTTTTACCGGATGGAAGCTTTATATTCTGATAAACTTATAATTATTTTACATTATCGCGTGCTTTACAGCGTGCGTGGTCACGATGACGGGAAAGATTTAAAAATTATGTAAAATAATTATAAGTTTATACATAGCTTCAATCCGGTATAAAGGTGTTTTCTTTGAATGAGGAAAAGTTATGTTATTAAAAAACATACAATACAATACAAAAACAAACAAACAACAATATTGTTCGTGATATTGGTATATTTGTTATTTTTGCATTAGGTCACTTGAGTAAGTAAATATTGAGGTTTACGTTTTTGTAGGTAAAACATAAAATTTGGTCAATTTTGTCCCTTTTTTGGTAGAGAACTTTTTTTAGTAGCAACACTAATGAAATGTCAGAATTCTACGGAATGAAAAAATTGAATATAATAATTTTCACAGAGTAGAGAGAACGCCAAAGACAGACGAGACACAGACTTGACATAAAAGACAACTCATGTCTATGGAGCAAAAGGCGCGAAATAATAAAATTCTTAATTATTTTTAGGAGGCGCTCTGCAGCCTGGTTTGTCGGGACCAGCTCCGTTGATTCTTGATAGAGAGGGACGGACTGTGGATCCAGCCGGTAGGAGAGTACATTTGACGCAAGTTGCACCGACATTAAAGGTCTGAGGACATAATATTGGAAAGGCCTTTTTTCTCCAATTTTTTTTTTAAATCAGGCATAGTCAATTTGTTAATTGAAAAAAAACTGGATTAATTATGCCAGGGTTATCTTATATTCAAGAGAGTATACTGAAAAGGCCAGCAACGCACTCGCGAGCCCACTGGCATTGAGTGTTCAGGGGTCATATCATTGATCATCAGATGGGGTTCCTGCTTTATTTCCCTGATTTAATTGTACAAGAGCGTACCAATTCTTAAAAGGCCGGCAACGCACTCGCGAGCCCTCTGGCATTAGGTGTCCATGGTATCACTTAACATCAGATGAGCCTCCTGCTTTGTTTTCCTGATTGGATTGTATAAGAGCGTACTAATACGTAAAAAACCGGCAACGCACACGCGAGCCCTCTAGCATTGAGTGTCTATGGTATCAATTAACATCAGATGAACCTCCTGCTTTTCTTTCACTGATTTATTTGTACAATCAATTCTTAAAGGGTCGACTACGCACTCGCGAGCCCTCTGGAATGGAGTGTCCAGGGATCATATCACTTAACACCAGATGACCCTCCTATCCATTTGTCCTCTGTTCTAAAAAAAACTTGTTCGAAGTCCTTTAGTGAAGGGTACTTTCTGAAAGCTCACTTGAAATCTAGTTTCAAGAGCTGTCAGACCGTTTGACATATTTGACAGCGCTCAAGACGAGATTGATTGACAATTAGGAAATTGACTTTTCTCCCTTATCAGTGTAAATTTTCAAATTTAAGGCGAATATTCGAGCGAAGCGTCGGGAGGAGTTCAAAGCTCAGCTCTCGGGTCAAGCAGCCAGCGATGTCCCCGTGGAGGCGCCATGGATGGACTCCAGGGTGCCGAGCAAAGCTCCCATTAGGCTCAAGAGGGCCCTGCGATTCCATGAACCAGGGAAATTCAGGCAGATGGCTGAGCGATTGAGGATGAAAGTAAGTATTCATTTCACGCTTCATCCTTCCTCCTTCAAGCCCTTAATCATCGTGGTGACTTGAAGCTCTGATCCTTCATGTAGGGCTCCGTCTGTGCCCTTAGGTCTCTGGTGTAGACATCCAGTACTTATTCATGTAAGGGTACATCGGTAGGGCTTAGGAATCAATAGGGTTGTGAGCTATATATAGTGCAGCTTGCTAATACACTACCCGATCCGACAAACATTGTTCTGTACACTGTCAAACACACAACAAAATTTCATCAAAATCTGTCCAGCCGTTTAGGAGTCACGAACACATGCACAGAAGATTTATATATAAAATACTAGCCCCAGCGAACTTCGTATCTCCTTAATGTGGTTTTAGTTAGCCTTAATACCGTGACACGAAAGAATAATTTCACTGTATTTTGAGTTTGATTTACACTTCGGTCTAAGTAACACGTGGTTGGCTAATACCAAGAATTAAAAAAGTTTATACTTTAGCCTCAATAACACGTGGTAATCATGATATTGAATTGTAGCTTATATGACACGTTTGTCGGTTTACCATAGCAGTGCCATCTATTGATTACTTACTCAATCCAGTCGAAAAGTATCTTTTGGAGTTAACAGATAATTGTGACTGTCAATTAATTATAGACAAATAATTTGCAACAAAATAAAATTGCGACTATAATTAAAGATCTTAGCTATCCTATCTCCTAAGTTGGACCAGACTGCTCACGATGTGCCAATTTAATTTAAAATCGGTTAAGTAGTTTAGGAGTCCATCGCGGACAAACATCGTGACAGGAGATTTATATATATTAAGATTTAACCGGACTATAGATAAGAGAGGTGTTTTGTCGATGTGTTTGCAACCTATTAATGAAATGTATATATGCGTAGGCGCAACTGGAGAAATTGCAGAATGAAATATCGCAAATAGCAAGAAAGACGGGTATATCTTCGGCAACCAAGCTGGCCCTGCTCGCGTCTGATGTGCCAGATTCTGATAGAGTTCCCGATATTGAATGGTAATTATAACTGATTTAAACTCGTTAAATAGCTTTTACACATTAAGAAAAACACTTTTTAAACGTATTGAAGCTATGTATTATTATTAAAAACTTATTATGTAAATAATTATAAGTTTTTAGAAGTGGTCACCGTGACCACGCACGCTGTAAAGCATGCGAAACGTCTGAAAAAATTTCTAAGTTTTTAATAATAATACAAAGCTTTAATCCGTTTAAAAAGTGTTTTTCTTAATGTGTAAAAGCTATTTTAACAAAAGACAATACTATTTTTTTTATTTAGGTGGGACAGTGTTATACTAATGACACCTGAAGAGCGTGAGTCCAGACGTAAAACCCCAGAGACAGACGAACGGACGGACTTACAACGGGTCGAGGATTGCAATATTGGTGATGACGATATTGTTGATAATCTAAATGCTGATGCCATCACAAATCTTGTTGAGCACCCACAACAGTTGAGGCCGCCAAGTAAGTTTATTGGATTTGACCTACCCCAGGGTTAACCGTTTCAATATATATTGACACTTATCACATTTATAAATTCAAGAGTCCGCCCAAACGCTCTGTCACGTGAGTCTGACACGTGGACAAACGTCAAGATTTAAGTGAATTGTCATTCTGACATTTACAATGACGTCATTGTCGATTCGACTAATCTGTGGATGTTTTTGTGTCACGTGACTGACGTGTAGTCAGAGTATAGAGTTGGCCTAGCGGCTTAAGCGTGGCATCTTCGAGGCCGTAGGTTCGATCCCCGGGGACAAACATCGCGAGGAAACCGGCTTGCCTTAGACACAAAAAGTCGACGGCGTGTGTCAAGTACAAGATGCTTATCACCTACTTGCTTATTAGATTTACAAATGGTCATGAAACATATACAGAAATCTGAGGCCCAGACCTAAAAAGGTTGTAGCTTGTGTAAAGGTGGTTTGCTTTTTTTTGACTGACAGGTGAACAGTTTCTAGAGATTTTTTGATAAATTAATTATTATTTACACTTGTAAACAGTATTAATATTATATATATATATATATAAAATAACCTTTTTTTAAAAGAAGGTTTAAAGTCTAACATACTATATTTTATAATTAGTACCTGTCACGATGATACGTGTAAGCCAAGTACACATGACAAGGATCGTCATGCTTAAATGTCATTGCTTGTGGCGGCGTCCATGCGTCAGGTCTCTCTCCCTAAAATATGGAGAGGGGGCCGATGTCTGGCCATGCGTCATACTCGTGAACGGGTGCTACTTGTGGTGACTGGTCGGACTTGAATTCGTGTATGCGGTGATGTTAGTTATTTCGACTATGTATTTGCGTTGCCACGAGAATTACTCCTATTTCACCATGCCTCCTGCTGGTGTTATTTGGAACATTGTGTGATGGTTGCAGCTACTTACAAACGTTGTGTAATATAAAAAACTTGGCGATTAAAAAGAGTGGCGGAGAGTTTATTGCCAGTTCTTCTCTTCCGTTCTACGCCCTTGATTTGAGGACTGGCAGTAAATGTAAAATTATAAGCATTTGATATACATTTCTGTTTTGACGTTCATGAGTGTACATTGTGTTACCTATATGAATAAATGATTTTTGACTTTAAGAATAAGCTATAACAATGAACAAACATTCGTGTATGTGTTAATCTTTCTTGAATCAACTGCTATGCTATTAAAAATGAAACAAAAAAACGCAAATGAATGCTAGTCTACTAAAACAAATGATCACAATTGACTTCTACTTAAAAACACAAATGATTAACTTTTCAATAAAACACTACAAGTGTTTTGACACACTATATGAATCCTTTGAATTCCGAAAAACTTAATCTAGGATGTAATTACATACAATTTTTAACGTGTTTGTAAAGTATCAACTGAAATATGATGATGTAATAGGTTTTTATGCAGAAAAACATTGGACACAGCTTATTGGTGTTTATTATATTCAATACTTATTTTTAAATTAATAAGATATTTTAATATGGCTTGCTTTCTAATATGAAACAATATTATGACAAGTAATGTAATTATTTTCACTTGGTTATCTTAAATATAAATTACAAAACTAGGTTACATAAATTATTAGGCAATGGGCGGTTATAGAAATATATATAAAATAAAAATAAATAGCTACTGAGGGTAGAATACAAGTTCAATTTTAACTGATGCAAAATTATTTATTCTATAGATCCAATGATAGAATTTAAAACTCCAAATTCATTTAAACATTGTAAATTTATTTCAAATCAATCAAATTCAATCGCGCTTCATAAATTTTCCTATAATTTTTAGAAGGTCAAAATTTATTTCTAAAAATATATGAAGTTCTATCCGATTAATATGATTAACGAATCCGAACGCACTTAGGTCCTATTTTTTTATAATTTAAAGGACATCTATTAATTCTACACGTAAAACAAATGCCTGCAACTATCCTTTCATGGGATATTTCCTCGTGCTCTTCAATTCCATCTGTTACGTTCTGTTCCGTTCCCACTTTATTCTCAGTAATATTATGGGGAAGAGAATTGACATTAGTAGTTGTAATTTGATAATACGAATTATTTATATCATTATAATTAGTTTGATAGCTTCGTTGGTTATAATTATCATTAGGGGGATACTGGTAACCATTTTGGTAAGGTGTGAAGCCTCGATTCGCAGGGTACTGTTGTTGATACGCCTGATATTGTCCGTTGTAACCATTATGTGGTGTGTTATAATTGTTACGATTTTCGTTGTATGGGTTGTTTTGATGTGCTATATTGTCGTAACCATTTCCATAAGCATCTGGAACAGAAGATACATAATTTTCATTAGTTTTTCCATTGTGAATGCTATTTTCATCTATAATAATTACTTGGTCGCTCCTAGTGTAGTTGTGTATTTTTTCCACCATATTATTCAAGAAGTCTGTTACGCCGCTCCTCTTACGTACTATTTTAGTGTTATTTAGAAAATCTGTGCTCGTACTCCTTTTTTTTCTATATCCGAAGAGTTTTTTTATTGGATTAATTATTATCTTATCAAGTAAACTTTCATCATTTTTGGCTTTAGATGAGTTATGTTGTTTGTTGCGTATCTGGTCTTCCTTAGTAGTTTTGTGCTTTTTATTACCTTGTCCTTTTTGTATACCAGTATTGTCTTTTTCACCACCACTGTTGCTGGGGTAGGGATAAACCTCTCCCCCTTCATACCGCCAGACGTCTTCTTGTTGATTGTATCCGGGTATGTATGTATGACTTAATGGGCGGTAGCCCGTTTGTTTGCGTCCGTGTTGATCATATTCATAAATTGGCATGTAGTAGCTTCTTTTTAAACGTGTGTTTGCATGTTTACTACCACTACCCCTTCTATAATACGTATCAATTATTTCTTCAGATTCTTTTGAAGCTGAATCTTTAGGTTGTTTAGTTGTATGTTTGTTAGGTTGTTTACCTGTGTGCGGCGTGTTGGTTTGTTTTGGCCTGCCTGGCCTTTTTTGCTTTGGTTTTACTCTGTTTGCATGTTTGGGACGATTTACTATGAATTCGCCACCGTTATCGTAGTCTAAGTTGGTAGGATTTTGAGACTCTTTATGAGGTGCTCCTTTATTTTTAGACTGTAGTTGAGTATAGTCTACATAATCATGGTTTTCTTTCCATTGAGGTGTCCTTGTCATGCGAACCAAGTTGTGTTTAGTTGTTGTCCCTTGTGTTCGGTCGTCTTTTTTGTGTGAATCTTGTTTCTCTTTTGGTTCAGTTTCTTTTGATTTATTTGATGTGTCGCTAGTTTTATTGTTAGAGATAGGTAAAACTTGACCTTGATCGAAGTCGAATACGTCTTGTGTATTATATCCTGGTATGTATGTGTGGCTGAGTGGATAGTAAGCTTGGGCGTTCCCTGGTCTGCCTATCTGGGGTTTTGCTATATAATAGCTTCTCTTTATTCGTTCATTGCTTTTATCATTGACACTGTTCTTTTTAGTTAAAAGTTCTTCATTTTTTTGTTCAGTATTTGTATTAGATTCTGTTGAATTTGTGTACACCGGTCCCTTTTCAAAATTAAACACATCTTTTGGTTTATTATATCCAGGAATAAATGTATGACTGAGCGGATAGTATGCTTGTGTATTATTTCTCGTCGAGTTATTGAGTCCATCGTTCGGATATTTATCCGTTTTATTCTTATTGATGTCTTCTGGTTGGTTTTTGAATATAAAATTTCCATCATTTTCGTAATCTACGCTATAATCACTGTATGATGAATCTGTCGTAGTAGTTGTTGGTTCTAAATCATTTAAATCACTTGTGCTGGACACATCTTTAGTTATCGTTGGTATACTAGTACTAGAGCCTTCTATCGGTCGTGAAATGGGTACATAATAGCTCCTTTTCTCTCGACTTTGGGCTTTAACGTTCAATTCATCCGGGCGATTTGGAGTGGAATATTTAAGTTGGTTTTCTTTATTTATTGCAGAATTCCTGTTCGGTTCGTAGTCATCACTCTGATCACTTTCCACTGGATATAAACGTTCTAAATCGTTCACTTTCACATCACTTATTGATTTTTTGACTCGTAAATTGGGATTGAGCTCGTGGTCGATGTTATAGTTGTGCGATTTTGCGACTATATTCGCTATGGCCGCTAGCGTGTAGATCGGTAGGAACATTGTGATGTTGTGTCGAGTTTGCGTATGTTTAAATACAGGTTTGTGTGACGCACGAGTCGTTCGCAGCAACATGTTGTTGATTATGGAGTTGCTTGTTTATTTTATTTAATTCTGTTCTGGGTTTTTAATATTTAATATGTATTTATATATTGACGTTAATAAGTGTGTATTGTGTTACCTAAATTAATAAATGACTTTGACTTATATTGGATTGGATTAGTTCCTCGTGGTACAGGCACATTTCAGCCTCATCAATATTTCTTGTTCGTTGATATCTTAAGTTTATGGGTAACCGTAACCGTAAGGCAAAGGTTAAAATTCGTTCACTATAACTCTAGCTACTACAGATCCTTTTCCTATGCCGTCCTTTATTGTATTGCGATGAAGTATATATATAATGTACCATTATTTATAAATAATAGTATACAGTTTGTCGAATTGCAATAATCTTTGACTTCAATTTATGCAGACAAAACAACTTATTCCTGTATATATAATGCAGAGAATAATATTTCGAACGGTTTTCCTCAAAAGATGATCAGTCAAGTCTTTTACCGGCGCAAAGTTCAATGTTAAAGTTGAATCGACTGGGATGCAGCTTTGCATAGAGTTTACGATTACGAATATTGCAGTATTTTTGTATGGAAGTATAGTAGCTTTTATTGAAGTGAAACAATTGACTGTCACATTTTTCCTTTACGCGCCATCTTTTTCTTGTCCCTACCACGGTTGATTCGAAGAGATTCGAAGCCAATAATAACAAAAATATATAATAACGATAACAATGACAGTAATAATAAGGAAAAATTAAATAATTGTATCATTTGTATTAATGTCTATGATAATAAAAGCCTTTTGTTAAACTTATTTAATCAAATTCTGTAAAGTTGCATATAGTAGATATTTTTTCGAAAAATAAGGTCAAAAAGAAGTTTCACTTTTTACGTGTGTACACTAGTATACGTACACATGTTTATTACTATGTATGCCAATTAGATTGATATGTTTAGGTTTGTATAAACAATTAACAAAAATAATTTTAATATTTCAACTTTAATAGGAATTAACATATTTAAGTTCCAGTTTATAAATTATAAATGTGTCAAAATAGTAAATTAGTTATTTTATCATAGTATTGTTTAAAAGTTTTTTTGCGTGTTTACCTATCATGTTTAATAACTAATGGAAGATTTTAGGTAGCGGTAACTATAACTTTTTATATATAAATAATGAAAGCATTTAATAAAAAAATATGATAATAAGAGTTGGGGTTTGGCTCTGGTACCCAAAGGGGTCTGTAGATTGAACCACTGTTTAAGTCCGTGATCCTTGTTCATCCGAATGGTGTAAGCGAAGTTTGACAGATTTTCCAAGATGTGCCCCTCTAGAACCCAATGTATGTCTATGACCGGAAATATTTTGGTGCATTGGGATACATCATTACGGTTGAGGACGATGTTTTTTAGGATCCCCTGATGTTAATTGATACTGCACATGGACACCCCCAATCAGGGCTCGCGTGTGTGTTGAGAACCTTTAAATCTGTACGTTGGTTCCACATTCTTGCCATATCTTGGTGGTGCGTGGCACAAACTCAGTTGTGGAACGACGGACGTCGAGGTGATACGGGTGGTGTTTTGGATTCTGCTTCGACGTCCGATGATGAAACTCAGCTGCAGGTGTTAATCCGAACAACAGTTTCTCTGAACTGGTAAATACCATGGAGAGTGATGCGGTAGAAGATGCAGAGAGACGCCATATCTCAATGGCGCAAAGCAAAGTGATAAAGCCGCGCAAGCATGACTATGCTTAATATTATTTTCCATTATAATCACGTTTTTATTAACGTCATAAGGAAAAGCTCGTGATTTTAAAGTGTATGTATCAGCTAACAGAACCTAAAAAATTCTTCTAAATATACATTTCTTCAACTCGTCATCCGATTCGAGTTTGATATCCGGCTGTGCACCAATGTGCGCATTCCACTCGCTCGTATGGTGAAAGAAAACATCGTGAGGAAACCGGCATGTCTTAGATCCAGATAGTTGGTGGTGTCAGGCTAAGAAGGCTGATCTACTTGTTCATTAAAATAAATAATCATCTACAGAAATCTGAAGGATAGATCTAAAAGGTTGTACCCCGTTTTTCTCATCAGCGAGAATTGGCAATGAATGGTATGGTTTTTTTTACAAAATGTTTGTCATATCCCTGGTCTGCTTATGGTCTGATATCACTTATGGATGTTACAGAGTACGGCACATGTTTATTTAATAATTCCTAAAAGGCAGGCAACACATTTGCGAGCGTTGAATAACACAAGTAATTTCATAAAAAGGCTAACTTCGTTTATAACCTTGCAATTATTGTATTTTACTGTATCAAAAGTCATAGCCCTCACAGCGAAGGCACTTAATCACAATTTGACGAATAATAAGTAATAATTTAGTAATGTAAAAATCCTTTGAGACTTTTTTTAACAAGAGGCAAACAGGCAGGAGGCTCACCTGATGTATAGCCCATGGACATTTACATTGTCAGAAGCCTCGCAAGTGCGTTGCCGGCCTTTGAACGTTTTTATTTATTTATGCAACTTATTATTCGTTATAATATCATATTCCGTTGGTATGGGATTTCAGTTTGGTTCCATTCACGGTGTCGTACATAGTAAACATAACTGTACCTAATGTTCTACCCTGCAAAGCCAAGCCGTTATATTGTTTTAACTCAAATCTGCTGACGTGAGTAGTCAATGAGTCATTAAAGCTTTTATTTTTAGTAATATTTTCCTCAATCGAACGAGTTTGATTAATCTAAGTCAGGTGGAAATTGTCAAATGTTCCTCGATCAATAGTATTGGTAGCCCAACTTTCTCTCTCTCTCTCTCTCTCTCTTCGGTCGGTAGCTCATGTCTGAGCATCGTGGTCAGCAAGGGACAAGCAACATCTGGACTATCTGCTTCTTCCGGTTTCTGTAGCCTCTCATATTATCCCCGGTCCAACATAGGCAAGGACCACCTTGGATGGGGCAGCTTTAGCATGTGTTAAGATTGGACTGTGAAGCATACCTGAGCCGGCCGGTAAGAGACCAGTAGGCTAGTACAGCTGGAATGACAGAGTGGTAACGTGCTGTAGTAGAAAGCCAGCAATTGGCGGAAGATGGCACAGGACAAGGAGCGCTGGAAAAACAAGAATGTTTCGGAGGCCTGGACTAATGAAAAATATTTAACTGAGAAATTAACTTTGTCAACACAATTCTAAGTATTTTTAAACGAAAAAAAAACAGTGTAACTTACGTATTAGGTCTCAGAGGCATCTCAAACACTGCGTAACTGTGACTTATAAGTTATAATACTTTATTCTTGTTTTTGAAGTGAAATACAAACAAAAATACAATTAATAAAATTCTGTAATAAATTTAACACAAATAAGGTAAAATGAAATAATTGCTTGATTTGTATTCATGTCTATGATAATGAAAGCCTTTTGTTAAACTTTATCTAATTTAACTATTTTTAACCAATTTCTGTAAAGTTATATAGTATAGTTAGATGGTAGATTATTATTAAAATATTTTGAAAAAATAAGGTCATAAAGATGTTTCACTTACGTGTGTACACTAGTACACGCACACATTGTTATATTGTAAATGGTGAGCGAGTAGATATTAAGCAACCTATTTAATCTATTATAGATATAGTTTGCTGCATATTGGGTCTGGCGAAAGCAATCCTTACGGTGTAACCGAACACAGCATCCCTATATCTTTTTAGGAACAGCCACACATACACATAGGTCATACAGCTGCTTAATGAAAAGTAGTTGAGCTGATATGATAAAGCTTTAAACGCCTTTAAAAGAGCCCTATGCCAAAAGATTGTTTTACTGACCGCGCCCTTGAGATCCCTAGATATGTTAATTCTTGCAATGCTTTAAAAACTATTATTTACAATTTAGATATAGATTTATAGCCAAAACGGAGTACAGATGAACATTATCTACTTGTAAAGACAATTTCGTACTAGTATGCTTTTAGTGCAGTGTTGGCCTAGTGGCTTCAGCGTGCGACTCTCATCACTGAGGTCGTAGGTTCGAGCCCCTGCCGTGCACCAATGGACTGTCTTTCTATGTGCGCATTTAACATTCGCTCGAACGGTGAAGGAAAACATCGTGAGGAAACCGGCTTGCCTTAGACCCAAAAAGTTGACGGCGTGCGTCAGGCACAAGAGGCTGATCACCTACTTCCCTATTAGATTAACAAATGATCATGAAACATATTCATAAATCTGAGGCCCAGACCTAAAATATTGTATATTTCTTTAAAGGAATTAATGTTGATCAAGAGATACCTTGCGCAGACGGCTTGTTACAATAAATTTAGTTTATGTAATATTGTTTTATAACTTTAAAGAGATAATTAAAATTATTTATTTATAGCTGAACCCCTAAAACCCACGTATATGCCAGTATTTCTTACAAAGAAAGAGAGGAAGAAGTTAAGGAGACAGAGTAGGAGAGAAGCATGGAAGGAGGAACAGGAGAAAGTGAGACTTGGATTGGAAGCGCCTCCAGAGCCTAAACTAAGGTATGGTCAGGTTTTAGATTCTTTAACGTCCAGCATGTGCCTGGAAGCCCATAGTGGCTTTCATGTGTCCGCTCTTGTATATGATGGTCAAACGAACCTGCCATGGAAGGCCGCATGGAAGCCCATGCAGTCAGTCAGCTGGCTTTTGAGGTGTACGCTTGTTTTATAAAAAATTGGATCTACGAGGATCTACCTCTTCCCTCTTCTGGGAGCTCATTCCATAGTTTTCTAGTTCGCAAACGAAATAATCTTCGGTCATTTGCCTTTGCGCATCTTTTTTGGTTGATTTTTTTTATTTTTTACCTTTTAAAATAACATGGTTTCACCAGAATGATTATAGAGTATAATTCAGATCCGTTATAAGTAAGACTTTTCACTACTTTCGTGGGCAGTGTTGGCCTAGTGGCTTCAGCGTGCGAGACTCGTTCCTGAGGTCGTAGGTATCTCCGCATCAGTGGACTTTCTACGTGGCCATTTAATATTCGCTCGAACGGTGAAGGAAAACATCGTGAGGAAAGTACAAGATGCTGATCCCCTATTTGACCATTGATATGAGGCCCAGACCTAAAAAGTGTATAGTAGTTTTAATAAAGATTGCCCTATAGCTTCTAGGCAATAAATAAGAATGACTTTCAAAGTCGTAATTTTTTTCTGATGCTACCCTTTCAACTTTGGCTTGTCCATTTTTTATTTTATTTCATACAATATTTGTAGCAATAAAAGGTATTATTACTATTATTTTCACATTAGAATTTGTATATTTCTTGTACAAGTTAAAATTTGAAACTTCGTTTATATATCAATGATTATATTTTGATAATTAAAATAATACTTCAGTGGGCAGCTGGTTCTAAGTGCTAGTGTAAAAATTACGTCACCACTCAGCTAAATCGCTCGACTTCAAATCAATCTTAAAAAAAATTACCGATTTATTTCCCATTCTCTTAACTTATGGTTATTAATATCCGCTGTCATGTATATTCAAAGTTTTCGATTCAATTATCAAGACAGGTAAACTGGCCTAAGACCAAGGGATGTATTTTCCAGGATATCGAATCTGATGCGAGCGCTTGGCACGGAAGCGGTCCAGGACCCGACAGCTATTGAGGCGAAAGTACGAGAGCAAATTGCGAAGAGACAGAAGACACATTTGGAGGCGAATAAGGCGCGAGCACTTACGAAAGAGCAGAAAAGAGAGAAGGTAATAACACCAATACGGATGCTTTCAATGCTGTAACTTTTTAATTATATCACATACATGTGTCGCAGCCGATTAGAGTAATTAGCCATTTAATCAACTGGCTAGCCTCTACTTAACAGCGACGTTTTACTAGCGGCCTACATACAAACGTATACTTATAAATTACTAGCTGCCCCAGCGAATTTCGTTTCTCCTTAATGTGGTTTTAGTAATACCGTGACACGAAAGAATAATTTCACTGTATTATCGTCACTATATTTTGAGTTTGATTTACACTTCGGTCTAAGTAACACCAAGAATTAAAAAAGTAGAAATAATTGAATTTCTCGATATTTCGTTTACTGCAAAATAAATTTAATTGATACTTTAGCCTCAATAACACGTGGTAATCATGATATTGAATTGTAGCTTATATGACACGTTTGTCGATTTACCATAGCAGTGCCATCTTTTGATTACTCACTCAATCCAGTCGAAAAGTATCTTTTGGAGTTAACAGATAATTGTGACTGTCAATTAATTATAGACAAATAATTTGCAATAAAATAAAATTGCGACTATAATTAAAGATCTTAGCTATCCTATCTCCTAAGTTGGACCAGACTGCTCACGATGTGCCAATTTAATTTAAAATCGGTTAAGTAGTTTAGGATTCCAACGCGTACGAACATCGTGACAGGAGATTTATATATATTAAGATTAAAATTTTGTCATGTGAACTTATCACGCGTGAGACAAGTGACACAGATGGTCATAGATTAGTCCGAATCGACGATGACATGATTCTAAATGTCTAAATGACAATTACCACACTAAAAACTTGACGTGTGTGTACTATATATCTGTAATTTTAAGTACCCTCCAAAATGCAGAAATTACTTGAAATTATGAATGTTTAACATCAATTTACTTAATTTTACTTAACAGAATGTATATGTAGTTAAAAAATAATTAAAAATGATTTATTTTAAAATAAAGGTAAATTTTTACATCTACCCTCATTGCCATTTATTTCAGGTAGACAGAAAAATCCGCGAAGACACAACAATGGGTGTTCATGTCGCCGTATATAGGTGAGTTTAATTCTTTAAATATTTTGAAAATAAACAATTATTTATTTCAAACCACACATTGATTAACTTGATGTAATCAATTACTTGTTTACTTCGTGTTAATTATTGAGTCATAATGATAAAACAAGGATATTATTGACCACATTTTGTAATAATTATGACGAGATTAGCGTGTTGTTTTAGACGTGTGTCATCATAGTTTATGATATTGTTACGAGCTAGGGGATCGGATAGAAAATGCCGTAGATTTCTTCAAGGGTTTATTTCTTGAAAAATCAATGAGGAATTTATCACTTGTAATCACTTTATTCGCACTTTATCGCTTCGGTGTTTCTCTCTTGTTATCGCATTCCAAACTAAAGGCGACTAGTCGCGTTTCGGCTCGCTTATATATCCCTGGGAATAATTCTAAACAATATTCGAGAACTTTCTAGGCGGGCTTGCTACTGAGTAGCGATTGCACAATTCTAGAACGTCCGCACTCTTTGTCTCTTTCGCACGTTGCTCCGTCCTTGTCGTACGGCGTTCTAGAGTGCTCAGTCTAGTTTCGAGAAAGATCTGATCTTCTCTCTCTCTCTCTCTCTCTCGTATCATTTCGTCCTTGTCTCACACCTAGAAGGTTTGGTCTAGAATATTCCTTCATCAAACGGGTCTTCTGAAAACTGCACCACTCTACTACACATGTTCTGAAATTGACTGAAAAAAAGTTTCCTGAAAACTAGGGAAACATGGAAATTACAATTTTCTAATATGTGATTGACCCTCTCCTGAAACGGTCAGAAATCATAATACAGCCTGCTGAAAAGTTCTCTAACTATCTAGAAACATTGCAGTCGACCCGGCTTCGTAACAATATTATTGATGTTAACCTAGTGGACCTAATGTCTCTCCCTGTGGTAGCACAGCTGTGTACAAATAGTATATCACATTTAACACTTGCTCGTACAGTGAAATCAGTATTGTACAAAAAAATCTATTCACAGATGACGTATTACTTGCTTATAAAAGTACATTTAAAAGTCGAGCACTAGAGAGTCTATGGCTTTGTTAGTCCATAGGCTTACTTATTACGTAACATCAGATGAGACGTTTGTCATTTTCTATAAAAAAAGATAGACTCTGAGGCGTGTAAACGATTTTTAAAGGTGGTCAAATCACCAATGGTATCGCTATTTACGTTATGGCTGGTTTGTTAGTGGCTCTGTCATAATTATGCCATGTTATGTAAATAATTTTAGATGCAACAGTTGCATTATCTAGACAATGTGATGATTGATTATGTATAGTATTTTTTGCTTAATAAGTAGCTGTTTCATGTTTGACGTCTTCTGAAAACGATGCTTTATGGCTTTATTTAAATTATAAAATAAAGTTATTTTGACTATGATACAGTATTATGCTGAGTTGAACACGTGTGTGTATATCATCGTCACAACTCAGTGCGACATTCATGTACATTAATTCACATATATTCCGAACTAGTAACAATCTAATTATGAAACTTCTAGTATACTTCAAATATACTTGAAGCATTTTATTGGAATTTAGAAAAATAACAAAAATTGGTCGAAGTTTTCGAAAAACTCATTTGACGGTTTTGGAGGTTAATTTTTTTATTATTTTCCAAAATTTAGAACGGGAACGAAAGATCTATACGAATTGTCATTATTAAGGCCCATTACTTGAAAAATAAACATAACTTTTTACGTATTTAGGTTCATAGAGGAATAAATTAATGCCGAATATAAGCAATTTCTCCTGGCTCCCTTTGTGTTGTCACGTGAAATGATCCAAAATGTTTTATATAAGTTTAGCAAGTACTTTTCTATACTATATATCTCATCGAAAAAAACACTTTTTGAACCGGATTAAAGCTATTTGTATTATTATAACCTTATAATTATTTTACATAATAATATTAGGTCTTAGGTATTATTTTACATAATATATATCAAAAATAACACCCAGTTTCAAGGTATATACAAACTGGATTACGACTGTGGCCTGTCTTACATAGGGCAAACTAAACGCAATATGTCCAGCAGACTCCAAGAACACATTGCGAACATAAGCACTATATACGCTTTGACCAACCGAAAGTACTTGCGAAAGAAAAAAGATTCTTCCCAAGATTGTTACGCGAAGCCATTGAAATAAAAAACACCCCAATTTCAATAGAGAAGACGGCCTAAAGTCATCAAACACCTGGGATCCAATAATATCCAAATTAAAACCCCAAGACAAACAATCAATTCTGCAAAAACCCCGTCATCTTTTAGTCGATGCCAACTCCGGGAAAATAAATACAGATAACACAACTTTCTCTGCAGCTGTGATACTTTTGACATTCAACACCTTTTGTCTTCAGTCTCCGTGACCACGCACGCTGAAAAGCACGCGAAATGTCGGAAAAAATAAATTTAAAATTATGTTATATGATTATAAGGTTATAGCTAATAGCTTTAATCCAGTTAAAAAAGGGTTTTCTTTTAATGTGTAAAAGCTATGTTAACAAAAGACAATACTATATCTCTCAACTGGCAAATAACTCTCCTCTCCGCCACTCTTTTAATATAGTCAAGTCAAGCCAAGTTTTATGTCATACAAATTGTTGGTAAGGCCTTTATGTCTGATAAACATTTGAACTGGAGCATATCAATCCAAAGGATTTCGATCATCTAAATATTCGTCAAATTAATAAAAAGCTTTATTGATTAATTTAGGTTTAACGAGAGCTTAGAATTTATTCAGTGATAATATTTCGCTTGGGAATTTATTGTAAAAACGTATACAGTTTTCTGCTGGGGTCTGGTTGGTCGAAAGCTTTAATAAGTTCTGTTGTATTATACTGGTGAAAGTCACCATATCTTTTAAAGTCGAATATATATTTTTTGTACATACAAAAAATCTTCAACCACTTAGTGTCATAATATTTGATTTCTTAAACTTATTCCGTACCCTTGGGAAAATACGAAAGTTCGATATTAGGTTTTTTTTAATAAATCTTTGGGTTTCATAGTTAATCTATTGAGAAAATCTATCACAATCTGTAAACTGTACCATAATTTGACTGTTTACTACTTCATTTGCCATCAGAATCTTACATTATGCCGTATGAATCAGCTTTATGGCTGATTCAGCTTTGAAACTTTATGGTGTTACGCAAGGTGTAAACCGATAAAATTGCTTAGCGGAAACCATTTAATAGAACGATGTACTATAGTTTTATGGAAGACATAAGTAGCTACGTTGTCGATTATATTATTATTTATTTAAAAAAACAAATGACTAAAGGATATTTATATAAATGACTTTCGGACTATCCTGTCAAACCATAAACCTTTATATGTGTGTACCTCTCCCTATAACAATATCGTTATAGGGAGAGGTCAATATTTGAATATATTTCCCAAATCCAAAAAAGACATTTCATGACTGAATTCTTTTTACCTTAAATGAATAATAAAATAATACTTAAATTTTTTACCCTTACAGAGTAAAAAGAAATAAAAACATTTCTTTTGTTTCCTACCCTCAATATATTTATTATATTTTTTTTTTTCAGAATCAACGATCTATTTGAGTGCGCTTCGGCCAAATTCAAAGTGGAAGTGAACGCGCAACAATTGCACATGACAGGTTGTGTTGTGTTGCATCGTGGCTGTTGTGTTGTCGTTGTTGAAGGCGGGCCCAAACAACATGCCAAGTACAAGAGGTGAGATGTCATTGCATTTATTTTAAAGGTTTCGGTGATAAAGGTGTGGCTTCCTTTCCCAAAAAACAAAAAACAAAATTTTGTGTTTAATAGTCGGTTCTTTCCGAGGTCCCACTTTTGTGGAGGCACTGGGGCTGCAGCCTCAGTTGCCCTGCCCTGAATTCTACCTCCTCCAGACTTCCAACCTCTTCCCCTTTTCTTCTCCGGTTTAATATCTATTTTTATTGGAATTATCAGTGAGATACAGTTACAATAAATCGTGACCAAGTCAAGATTTATTATGAAATTAAAAAAAATATATTTTCTTCTATTATTATTGTTATTTTATTTGGCGTGACAGGATCGGCATATATACGTCTATTGTCATATTCAACGAAATTTCCTTTAGGGCAGGATAAGGCCTTTCGACCGTCCGTCTCATATAATCTGTGCAGACCGCCATGGGATTTGATGTCTGTGCAAATTGCTCTTATTACATTGATATTATGTGAAAAAAGAGGAATGTAATGTAAAAAAAGTTAATAATTCACAGACTGATGCTTAACCGTATAAAATGGGAAGAGGAGATGATAAAGGAGTGTGATGGAACTGAGGTGGCGAACAGTTGCCATTTGGTCTGGGAGGGTACCACAGCGCATCGGGCCTTTGGGGAAATTAAATTTAAGGTAAACGACAACAATCTTATATAAAACTTAAAAGGCATTATGGAGTAAAAATTTTAGTTTTTATTAGAGCAGTGTTGGCCTAGCTACTGCGACTCTCATCCCTGAGGTCGTAGGTTCGATCCCCGGCTGTGCATCAATGGATTTTCTTTCCATGTGCGCATTTAACATTAGCTCGAATAGTGAAGGAAAACATCGTGAGGAAACCGACTTGCCTTAGACCCAAAAAGTCGACGGCGTGTGTCGGGCACAGAAGGCTGATCATGAAACATATTCATAAATCTGAGACCCAGACCTAAAACGGTTGTAGCGCTATTATTTTCTTTTAATTATTAGTTTATTTAAAAAAAACATAATTACTAATATTGTTATAAGTCAGTCACGTGACAGATAGCGGTCACAGCTTGTTAATAAAGTATTCGTTTGACCTATCATCAGTTATTATATTCATTATATTACAAATAAATAATATAACATACAAAGAAATATCACATGTTAGGTTTTTGTGTCTAATTAATACAATTAATACGCTAAAAACTTGACATTTGTTTTTGTGTTTACAAGCATGTGACGTCACAGGGACTGTCGACGCCACCTTGCGTTGAGAAGCGTTTTGGCGGTTTTTTTTTTAAATATGAATTAAAAATAACAATCTGTTTAGTCGCTAACAGGTCTGAATTGGTTTTCAAGATTACAAATTATTTATTTATTTTTAATTCATAGAGATAACATTTATAACTAACAAAACACATAGAATAACAATATTCAAAAATAAGATTACAATTGTTTTAAAGAAAAATGTTAATTGTGTATTGCGTGTGTGTGTAGCATTATGCTGAGGAGCAGAGTTGTTCCACAGTGCTGGTCTTTCTGCCAGAGACCAAGGCAGCTAGTTTGCGCCTCAGTCGCAAAAAATAAATATGAATCTAATACTCAGTAGAAACAAATAATAATAATAATAGGTCTAAAAATAATTAATTATTCGAGGGACGTCTGTATTTTGGTACAATTTGCAAGTCGAATGAAAAGTTACTTTTTACAGGTGATGCCAACGGAGAAGCAGGCGCGCGAATTATTCCAGAAGCACAAAGTCGAACACTACTGGGATCTGGCTTACAGCGGAGCAGTGCTGGGTACATCTGACGAACCATAGGCCTTAGAAATTTGACCCAATCATGAATCGAATCACATTTCGACCACTTCTGTAAATTAGCTTTGAGATGGAAATTAAAGAAATAATTTTTCTTCTGTGTTTTTATTTCCCAAAACTCTTGAACAATTTCTTCAAGTTCTTTGGGTTCCTTCCCTTGGATTTTGATCTTAGATGAATAATAACAAATAAACGCTTCCCTACTTAGGTCGTGGCTTCTTCTAATCATTTGATTTTATTGACAGAAAGTTATTCTGTGATATGTTAATTTTTGGCTCTGAAATTGTTGCCTTGCGATGTCTGCCTTCATCGGAAGATTATGCACAGAGAAAGAATGACCAGTACGAAATGAAGCAGTGATTCCAACTCCTACCATATGTTACTAGAACGAAATACCCCTAAATATCAATTAAAAACCTCAAGTTTCTGTTGTACACTTGGTTTGTAAGGTAATTTAAAAAAATATCTTTGGGAATTACAGTTATTTGATATTTCAGTTAAAGCCACGCTCGGAGTTTATATTTGGTTTTGTCATTGGTTGGCTTTAATTAATTGTATAAAATCGTAAGATTTCCTAAAAAATAATATCTTGTATATATCACCATCTAAAAACTCCCTAAGATATTTTGGTTCCTTCTAAATTTGGGGAAACCCCCAAGCGCGACCTCTTAGTTAGCAGTAGCACGATTTTATTACACGCTCTCACAACTCTTTCAGTTAAATAATATTCTGTAATTATCTACAAGCTGTGTACTTTGTATATTTTGTCAATTACTCAAGACAAGCATAATTTTACAATAATTTTGTACAGCTAGACGTGGCCGTCCCTTGGAAATCTGGCGTCGTACAGTTACAGACGATGCAGAGAGTGCCGGAAAGACTTGAAGCGAAGCTCGTGACCGAACGAGATGGAGGCTGTCACTGCACTGGATGCCTTTCGCCCCATAGGACTTACACACAGATCAAATTGTATAAAAATCGATGTGATGCTGGAAAAAACTGATATATACATACGTATTGGAATCGCAAGTCCGAACGAACGATCATTTTGTATTATTATTTGGACATTTTCACACAAAAATGTTGAACAAAAAGTAACTTTTTTAGAATCACGTATTATGTCATAGTTTACAGGCGAAACGGTTGTTATTGCATTTCATACAAATTGAACGAACGGAACTTCATTACATAAAATAAAATATACTGGCTGTGTAATCGTACGGGTTATCATCTCAGTTGTAGGTTATTAGTAGGCTCGCAATAAGCTCTCATGGTTAACCCTTAACACGCCGATTTATAAGTCTAAGGAAAAAATCGTTTGTAGTTTTTGATCTAACATTACAAATCAAATACAAGCACTATAAGACAGCACAGTTATATGGACTGGGTATATGTGTAATTAATTCCTGTTATACACAATATACATATTCCATCCGTATCCACTGCAGAAAAGGTTTGATTAGAAACAAATTTTACACGCTTGTCTCACATTTGTGCACATCGCTTAATGATCCTTGTTAACAGACTGTGTTTACAATAAATCTTAATAAATTCTGTGGGCATTATCAGTAATCCATGGAGTCCTTTCGCCGGGTCGTTTTGTGCCAGTTGCTATTATTATTGACGTGACAACGTCTTATAATGCGATGGAGCCGGCTGCACGCACGAAAACATGATTCATGTGGCGTTACCTCTTTTTTTTTGAGAATGAAATCTCGCTGTTGGCCTTAAGGGCCTTTACAGCTCAGCTCGGGATGTTTTGGGCCAGAATGGCTTGTTTTCCCGCAGCTAGCGCAAGGGCGACTCTTGTGAGACTCGAACCTCGGCTTAGGCCGTCGCGGGGTGATCAATCGCCTGAAGGGCAGGACGGAAGCTCACTGGAGTGAGCGAAGTGCGAAGTAAAGGTCCTCGCCTTCCCCGGTGAAGGCGGTTTTTTACCATCTTTATAATCTGTGTATTTTTATTTTTATTATTATTGGCCGCGCGGGCGGCTTTTAATTTATCGTTTGCTACGGTAATTGGATCATCCGGATCCGTTAGTATGTGTCGGGGCCTCCTACGAGCCCTTTTTGTCGGGAAGGGGTAATAGTTGATGCTTTTACGCACCAGCGGATTGGGATGGTGTTTAGCCATGTCAAAGTGGCGTGTGGACGCCAACTTCATCCATTGGGCTATGGTAGGGATGGCGTTACCTCGCTCTGAGGCGTTCCATTTAAGGCTTGAAGTGCAAGCGAGAGCGCGGAACGAGCGACAAAGAGGCACAATGCGTCTCCGCGTTCGGCAGCGTTTGACAAGTCTCTCTCCTACTCGAGTCAGCGATGAAAAAGAAAATTGGCATAAATGTATTTATGCGTACAAATAAATGTAACTTGATTAATTCAATCGTGATTCCCATTTACCTACTTCTCCATACAAAATATCTATCAAACAAATCAAACTAAAATTTTCTTTTGAAAAAGCAAACAATCCATCAGCATTTTCTTTTGACGTTGTTACGTTCAACTATCGTCAGTAAACAGACTTTTTATTATTTCATTTATGTCTTCTGTGATTACAATGAGTATCCTCGGGAGTTGCTACGATACGAACGATTGAGCAAACAAAACTAAATTAGCAGTGCAGCTTTAAAAATAGTCTCAATTAGTAATAACTATCTTATACGTAATGGGCAATTCTGTGTATGTTAATGTTTTAAACCAGTATTTAGACATAACAGCTTCAAGATCTCATGCGATGCCAGAGGATTGGTTAACTCATTAAAAGTAATAAATGTTGAATATTTTATTTATCTTAATAATATGGTCATTTTAACAACTAAGCTTGTGTACCAATTTTTCTTAGTCGTTCACCATACAAAGTCAACAATCAATATTTACGTTACTCGGATTTTGAATGATGTTTGATCCGAGCAACTTAGTTTACATAGTGACTTATGGTCTGGGTTTTTCAAATCTAGTCTTATACGGCGTTGGGATTTGAAACTTGGGTGATTTTGACAAAGGATTAGTCCTATAAGAGTATGCTGCTGATGTAAGACATTCCGCTGGGGACGAGGTTCCTTTCGAATCTTTTCTTTCCTCTGGATTACGGTATAATGGAAAAGCATTGCATTTCGATTTCTGCTTCACTTCTGGTGCTGGTTGTGGTTGCGTGTTAAATCCAGACTGAGGGAAGTTTTCAGGCATCATGAACGGCTCTACTTCAACAGGCTGGATCGGAACATTGAAACATGGTCCACAGCTCTGATTATAGGCATTATGTTGCGATGGATTCATCGGCATGTTAGGATCAAATGTTTGTTGTGGGTACGACGCCTGGTACGGGGTGTATGGGGAGGTATATTGTCCTGAAAAATCCACCGGCCCGTTGTGGAAACCTCCAGGTACTCCGTGTGATGCAAATACATTCATGGGATCTTGGATACCATTCATATTATAACCAAACGATCCACCGCTGCTTAAGCCTGACCCAAACCGTCCATACATGTCTACTGTTCCGTGAAATGGTCCTGGGACACCTGACGCAAATGGTACGCAGTGCGGATGCGACATTGTGTAATTGTTTGTGTTACCATTTTCTAAGACGCACCCGCAGCACGGCAAACAGGGGCCGCACTTACACGGACCGATGCCGGGAAGGCCACATGGAGTTCCGGGACAGGGACCACCCGGACCACACGGCCCTCCAGTTGTCACGGGCCCGCCACATGGAGTGCAGGTCCCAGTCACATGGTAGGGCCCGCAAAACCAAGTGCCGTACGGGTAGTAGTAATAGCCAGTCATGTATTGGATGCATTTGGGAGGGCAATCGCATGGTGGAGGGAGGCAGCTGCATGTCCCAGCAGCGTGTAAGGCCTGCGCGGCGCAGACCCGAGAATAACATCGGTATTGAAACAACTGAGGCCTGGTATGCATCGTCATGGATCGCGAGTTTTTTAGAGAGGTCAAAAAGCGTTCTGGAATTCTAGTTGAAATGCAAGGCGATGACATACTTCTGCGAGGTACCACGGACTGCCTCGTGGTATTCGGGTTTAACTTCATCTTCCTTACACTTGGCTCAGGGCGTTCAAATTGTTTCCGCGAGTATCCTCGGATGACTTTCTTCCAAGCGTTGTTAGCTGAAAGGATGATCTTAATTGTAGTGTTGTACGCCTACAGGACTTCTCACATTCAGAAATAAAACGAAGAATTGTATCAATTTTTTATTAAACAATTGGCATAAACTGATTACATCGTTGGCCTAATGGGGTTGGAATATTCAAAGATACGGGAAATATTTGATGTTTACATGTCTAATATTTTTCTAATGAGTAAATCTCGATTAAGTATTGCTTTCTCGTTAGACAATATCTTCGTATGGACGAGGAAAGGGATTTTTATATTGTGGTACAGACGAATAATTAAATGCGTGAGGCCCTATGTTCGGTCTGTCCCTATTCTCTTTACTAGAAATAAACCGTGGTCTGTCCAGCTGAGGGCTTGGATGTTTCTGCCGGAATCTTCTATGAAAAATTGGACTTCGTATTAATCGCTTAGTCCCGAATGATGTTATTTTCCATTCAGACTTTTCAGGCGGATCATAAATCTCGGGGATACAAAAATCTTCCTGTGGGATGGGGCTTATTTTCATATTTGCCTCTGGCGACGTACAGGGGTTACAAACTATGGAAGACACGATAGGTGGAATGGGATTTCTAGGTTTTTGGATGGTGGGAAATAATCTTGATACACCAACTCGTTTTGGTGCTTCTTTAAGCTGGCCTTGGTTTTGGTTGGACTGCTGGCCCATTCCAGAAGGGTTGAAGACGGTCCCTGCAGGACAAATACATGGGCAAGGGCAGCATTTACCGCAAGGGACGCAGCCAGGCTTTGGAACCGGTACACAAGTTCCACTAACATGGTAAGGTCCGCAGAACCAAGTACCATAGGGATAGTAGTAGTATCCGGTCATGTACTGGATGCATTTGGGAGGGGTATTGCAGGGTGGAGGAAGACAACTGCAGCCACCTTTACAACCACAGGGTCCACAAGGGAAGGGACAGGGGCACCCAGCATTGCATGTATACGATCGAAGCGACGTATATGTCCCGTTTATTTGTTGACGACACACATGCAAAGTATTTAGAGTACTATTGGGTTTGAGGGAACATATATGTGAGGTACTAAAACCCCTAATGGGCACGAATATTTTGTTAGAGCTGGACGCAAGAGTAGGGTTGGATATGGTATGACGAATAGTTCTCCTCTTGCTACTAGCGGCGATGCTCTGCAGCGAAGGAAACCTGCTATACCTCTTCACCTTCGCTTGACCCATCGTATAGGACTTGTGCCGTAATCTTCGTGGTAACTTTAGTGCTGCGGCTGTAACGTATTTTATCTTGTACCTATTGGCTTAACGCGGAAAATGAATTATTTTAAAAATAATCTAATATGATAATGAAATAATTACAAAGAAAACGAAGCAATATTAAATAGAGAATTTAATAAGTGTATCAAATAAATACATAGATGTAATGAAATAATCAGTTCACTTTAATAGAAGTTGGCATTCTTGGTACTTTTTTCTCATCTTTGCCTTGGCCCTGTGGCGTTTGACTGGGAGTGACCGGCTGGACTGGTGGTGTCGAAGCTGCGACAGCTATGGCTTGAGACCCACACATGGGGCACACTCCACCTTCACATTTCTTAACTGGGCAAGGCTTTGGACATGGGCAGGGGCAGCAGGGTCCACAGGGTCCACAAGGACCGCAAGGTCCGCAGGGTCCACAAGGTCCACATGGGCCGCAGGGTCCACAGGGTCCTGGGCAGCGACACGGTCCACATGGCCCGCAAGGTCCACACGGCCCACACGGCCCACATGGCCCACAAGGTCCACACGGCCCACACGGTCCACAGGGACAAGGGCAGCGACAGGGCCCGCAGGGTCCACAAGGTCCGCAAGGTCCACATGGCCCGCAGGGTCCACACGGTCCGCAGGGCCCACATGGCCCGCATGGACAAGGGCAGCCGCAAGCTGGTGCATCTTTATCCTTCTTATCACTGAAGTATCTTATGGATATCTGATCGCCATTACATAGCCACAACCTCGCATCACACGCCCGGTTTATTTTTGCGCCGCGAGCCGCCACTGAAAAGACATCCAGAATATAATACTCATCGACTACAATCGCTGGTGATCAGTGCTATTCGAAGAACGAACGGCTTCAGTCGAGTATTATAGCCTGGAAGTCCTTAGGCAGTGGCCACCGTTCTTCGAAATAACACGAAAGTCACCAGCGGCAACTACCAAAAACGCGCCCCAGAAAAAATGAAAAACGTTTTCACTACACTTGTCAAAACTGACAGCACAGAAATATTCTAGCAAATACAAGGTCTTCTGCTCGAAATAAAGATGCAATATTTAATCTTAGAGGAAATCTTAGAAGATATATGATTGTAATGATTCCTTCAAATTCCTTTCTTATACTAAAATAATGATTTACTAATAATAATTTATTACGTGCAAAGAAATAAAGAATGAGTAAACGTAATAATAATTTACTTACATAGAACAGCTGGATTTTTCCTGAAGCTGGTAGAAGCAATTGGCCGCCCCTTGATACATTTCAGGAAAGAAATGTTTTTGGGTAAAACTGATTTTCTAAGCATTAACGCCATTATTTCCGGTTATTTAAATTAATTACTTGAGAATTTAGAAAATTTTGCTATTGTATTACTTGAAGATTTAGGCCATGGTAGAGGGACAAGCTTGCCGTGTCGGAACAGGAGCAGTTGTGAGAAAATCGAATTCCATTTTTTTTCGTATTCTTCTTTTTGATTTTCTTTTTCGAATATTCGATTTGGCCACTAGCAAGAAGGTTTGTTAGGTGGCCGTATTTAGGCATGGTGTACATAATCAATGAACGTTAAAGTAATTTATTGTCTCTGCCATTCATTACAGGAATACATAAATTAATTGCTACATTTTTAATAAATTGATTTATTGATAATTAAAAAATGATCTGAAATAAATATTTGTTAGAGGACCTGGTGGTAGTGGAAAAATCTTTGTTTTTAATTTATTGTGTTGTTATTAATAACTAAAGATGTCATGTGGAACATGGTGTAATGGTTGCAGCTCCTTACAAACGTTGTGTGATACAAAAACTTGGCAAATAAAAATAGTGGCGGAGAGTTTATAGCCGGTTCTTCTCTTCCGTTCTACGCCCTTGATTTGCACTAGCAGTAAATGTAAAATTACAAGCGTTTCATATACATTTCTTTTTTTGTTGTTCATAATTGTACATTGTGTTACCTATATGAATAAATGATTTTTTTTAATTTTAAGTTACAGATACATATACAGGTAAAAAAATTATATATTTATATACAAGTTTAATTTAAAAATGTAATTATAACATATACATCTACCTAATAGCAAATTATGACCTTTGAGCGAGAATTTACAACTAGCCTAAGAACACACGACGGCCAAATCGTCGTTATTTTAGAAAAGCTGAAAGTATTTCTGTTTTTTTTTTGTATATTGCATCCGATACCGACTTTGGGTTTGCCGACATATCGTATCAGCGATATTTTAATTGCCGATACTTTTAAAATTAACTAAACACGCATCTTGATCTAGTTCGTTGCTAACGGACATCATCACAGACACGCACTATGTATGCCCATCTTCCCGCTTTGTCCCGCATATTCCATTTCGAGCGAGATGTTTTAGACATCAAATAAAATAAAATACAGAATAACAAAAATCTTATCAATGTTAATTTTAATTAACAGCTTATATTATTTTAATTTAATAATTACTCTTATTATTAATTTGAATAACTAAACCTCTAATCTTATACAAGTTTTGTGACTGTTTATATTTTAAAAAAAAACAAACCAGTATATATACTACTTGTTTTAGCTTAATTTTATTAATTCAATAAGTGTTGGTATCGGTTTCGACGATATTTATATAACATGGCATCGGTATCGTATCGTCAAAAAGGCGGATCGATATATAGTATTTTGTAATAATAATATAATTTTTTTAAACTTTACATAACAAGGCTAGGAAAGTAATTATGTTTTTAATGAATATCTTTAAATATCACAATACATATCACAATAGTCAACTAAGCGCTACAGCTGTCTTTTACTGTGTCTGGCAAGGTGTAAAAAGAAAAAACCATTAAAACTCGGCTGTAGAAATAGAATTTTTTCATAGGTTAATTATTTAATTTGGTAAATGTTTATTAAAGTTTAAGCATGTCTGGCAGCGGGAAGCAATTGTCAAAGTCGAGATTTCTAAGTTATTTCTAAAAAAATATCTTTATACGAAGCTACTATTTTTAACACCTTAACTAGTAGCCCAAGTAACTACAACGCAAACTCTATAGTCGTCGTTCCAATCTGTATAGAAGACATGCACATATATATAAAATAACGAACGTCTGGCTGTCGTAGGCTCTTGCTCTAAACAACTAGCCTCCTGAGAAACGGGAAGGAAAAAAAAGAAAAAACTTTGATATACGTCATAATTAAGTGTGACCTGTGTTGTGGTCAGCCAGTATCTTCCTTTTGACATGAACTTGACAATAATTTCTACGTAATACAAATTATGATTAGATCAACTAGTTGCCACAATAAGAATGAGAGAACAATTTTTCCTGACAATTTTGTTCTTATGAAAATGGTTAAGATGCCTCCGAAGGAGAAAAGGCGTTTTATTGGTAGCTTATAGCTTTTGGTAGGTTTGCGTTGTGTATGAAGTGTTGTGTGGTCGGTGTTTGTTTGTAATTATGATTTTAAAGTACGTAGTAGCGTCATAATATTTTACTTTTTTATGTTTTTGATATGTGACGTACAGTTTAAATTTGAATGAAAATAAACTTCTCTAAACTGTGTCCATTTAGTTACTTTCACCAGTATAATACTAGAAATAGAACTAATCTAAGTAACCAACCAGGCTCCAGATGATAAACCACTCATTGTATGGAAATTATATTCATTTTTACAACTAACTCCCAAGCGAAATTAAAGAATTATCACTGAATAAAATCAATAAATTTAGTAAATTTTATAAATTTGACGATTATTTAAATGATGCTAATCTCTGGGATTGATTTGCTCCAGTTCAAACAATTTGTATGAATTCTCGCCAGATCGTAACTTGACTTGCGAACTGATAGTAAATGTAAATTTAAAATCGATTTAACATATTTTCTGTTGACGTTAATCAGTGTTCTTACCTATATTAAGCTATTTTGAGAACCATACTTCATTGTGGTTAAATTAAACCTTTCGGGTTATTTCCCACGACTAACACGGGAGTCTGAAGGGCAGAATAGAAGCTCACTGGAGTAAGCGAAGTTGAAGTGGTTTCACCCTAGTTGACTGGAACATTCAGATCCGTTAATTCCACCCCTTTAATTTTCTGTCAGAAGCTAATAATTGATGCTTTCACGCCCCAACTTGTTGGGATGATGTTTAGCCTTGTCGAACTTGGCCACGAACTTGTGACTTCGCGCAGAAGCCTCGCACATCTATTTTTTTATTTATATAGAGAGGCATACGGGCAGGAGGCTCACCTGATGTTAAGTGATACCGCCGCCCATGGACACTCTCAATGCCAGAAGGCTCGAAATTGGTACGCTCTTTTCTTGCAGGACCCTAAGTCGAATTGGTTCGGAAATACTTCTATGTGTGCGTTGCGGCAATAGCAGCAATTGAAGCTAGTATTTACGGGTTTTTGGCTATTTCTCACACTATAGATTTTTATTAACTTTGTGGTATACCTACCTAATTGCTATTTATGAATTTAAATTGTTTTGTATATACGCGGAAGCTTGGCGGACCCAAGCGGCTTTGATACAAAAAGTCCCCTTGGGTTTTGTCTGCCGTTGCTGCTATCTGAAGTTGCATGCTAACCTAACCTAACCTAACCAGATGTTAGCGCTGCGGCTTCGTAAGTTCTCTTTCCATACGTGTATATATTATTTCTTATATATTTCATAGGTGATTGTGCTCGTTTTTTGTGTGATGCTTGAGGGTGTAATAGAATCATATCAACACGACGACCATCCCTAAGCACCAGCCCAGTGAAGTATTTCCGAACAAATTCGACTTAGGGTCCAGTAAGAAATGAGCGTACCAATTCTTAAAAGCCTTTAACACTATCAATGAGTGCCCATAGGTCTCATTTACCATTAGGTTTGAGAAGCGTTCATACGTAACGAATTTTGGGGGGGAGGTCCTCTTGTAAAACGTTACGATGCGGGGCGGGGATTGAGTAACGCGTTATTGTTAATATTATTTTCAACTTTCCAGTACTTTACACCACATAATGGTAAGTTTTAGGTATAAATAGTCACTGGGGGTGGTCACGAAACGTTTTACTATTGGATACAGAAAACGTTACGGCGCGTTTCATGTGGGGGGCGGGGGTCAAGAATCTCCAAAAATTGCGTGACGTAATACTTGAACGATTCCTTAGGGTCCTTTTCTATTAAAAAAAAACACTATCAGGAGTCTACTAAACCTTCGTCGGTGTGAGTTATGACAACCTCATGTCATACATGCGTCGCAACTGAGCGTCAACAATATGGCCGTCAGTCGAGTAAAGAAAATGCCAAAGATTAAGAAAATACTTTTCAAATACACAATAAAAAAATAAAAAACAATAATTTTAGTCTTGAATTTCTGTCTTATCTGTCATTATCATGAGCTATATCTGGTGGCTCCACATCAGCGTGTTCTTCTCCTGAATTTTCATCGTTATAATGGTCACCACCGTGACCCATTCCACCCCCCATCAGATTCTGAAAAATTTACATTTTCTTTTAGGTGCTTAAAAAACTGCTACTCTGACAGGCGGTGCAAACACGCCTCGTTCATTTCTAAAAGCCAAATATGTTAAACCGCGTTTCCATTATGCAAATACCGGCAAACTTCTTGAAAATTAAACAAGGGAGTGGGGGAAAGTTAGCGCATCGTACACAGCGCGGGAGACAAACGTCAACTGATTTACCAATCACGTGATCGACAAATCACTCTCCCGACGTGATACCTAAAAATCGCTTCTGCTCATGCAACGACATTTGTTCAAGATGTTTGCCGGTATCTATACTTCCATGAAAGTATGACGTCACACTTGTGTGCAAATGATTTGAATTGGAAACACGATTTTGTCCAACTTGCAGCTTGCTTACAAAGTTTTAGTAGCATACAATTTAGTTCGCCTTGTAAAGTGTTTATCATGAGTAGAAGACGTGATCAAAATAAAATATTTAAACAAATTGTGCGTGGAGTCCCTCCGCGCGGAAGAAGTGAAACTTTGAAATGTGGAAATTAATGACGAAAATAATCTTTTTCATCTTTCTATTCCCCCTTCCCCGGAACGTTAAACGTTTAACTCAACCTTGTTGGAAGTCGCATAGAAGTTTCACATATAAATGTTGTTCTCTCTATATCCCACTTAGCACTCATTTTTCCAAGCTGCACACCTTCCTCTATAGACAAGCGCACGAGTTAAGAGTACCAACCCTATAGATATATGCTTTGCACGAAACCAAACGTAGGCCGTGCGTCAGCAACGACCATTACTTAGTAAGTAAATTTATTGTAAAAATACGATAAGAAATAAATATTAATTCGTTTAATGTTTTGTTCTTAATTAAGTGCTGTCACTGTGTTTGTTTAAATAAATTATTTTTAAACCAAAAGTCCGTTACCGTACCTTGCGCTTGAAACTTGCAAATTATCGGACTTGAATATTGTGCATACAAGTTGTCGTTTTCACTTTAAAATTTGCATGCAAATGAATGACTTGACAAAAGAGTGTCACAGATAAGTTCAATTGAAGCTTACATTCCATACTTAATGTCTTGTGATCCCCTAGATGGAGCGAATGGTGTCCAACATATTTTTATTTTATCCCTTCGAAAATGTGAATTACGGCATTAGACCTAAAATATACGGCGAGTCTTAGACAAATCACCTACCTGTCCATTAAGAACAAAAATCTTATTATACAGAAATTCGTGGAAACTTACTAACAACTGAAACTTGGATTGTTTCCTAAATAGACATTATTTTAGTTTCCTAGACATTTGTGAATATACCTATTAAACAAGCTTTTTTTAGAAGTCTGTAAACTGTACCTGACAGCACGAACAGAGGAGACAGCTGAGACAAGCCATGCATGATGCACAGCATGCCATATCTGCGATACCAGGGGTGGGTGGTGCTGCTGTGGAAGAATGAAAGAACTATGAACGTACTATTTTCCGTAGTAAAATAAATCTATACAATTATGAAGAGGTTCGCCTAGAGGCTTCAGCGTGCGACATCACTGAGGTCGTAGGTTCTCTATGTGCACATTTAACATTCGCTTGGACTGTGAAGAATACATCGCGAGGAAACCGCTTGCCTTAGACCCAAAAAGTCGAGCGTTGTTCAGGCTGATCACTCGAAAAATAATCATAAAACAGTTATAGAAATTTGAGGTTAGACCAGACCAGACCTAAAAAGGTTGTAGCGCCACTTGTTACTTATTTTAATGATTGTGAGCATATAGGAGGTAATCTTTGGATATACTAAACCGATTTTGAAAATTATTTTACCAATATAAGGCAACATTATTTAAGAATAAAACTATATATTAACACGACCTGAGAGAGGTCAAAACACACAGAGAGAAACGGTCGAATAAAAATGTTTCTTACGAACGCTGAGTAAGTTGTAGAGCGTGATAATGTCTATATCGAGATATATATTTTATGTATATAAATAAATATATGAAATTCGTTTTAGTTACAATAATTATAACTCAAGAACGCTTGAACCAATGTGGCTGAACTTAGAACCAGGAGACGGATTAACAAAACGCAACAAACAGAAAAACTAAAAATTTATCATTTATTTATTATCAGAGCGCTGTTTTCGTCATAACATCAAACAAAATGTACCACATTTTTGCAAATGAATGATTTATTATTCTTATTAACAAATTAATCATGACGTCCAGACCTGAGCTGTACCCCGAGTTCTGTACTTAGACAGTAAACATCGTCTTTGGCGAGAGAACTTTAAGGTATTTGCTACTTTTACATGCATTTGTCGCCATTCTAAACAAGACTTTTATGGTTACATTTATACAAACCACGGTTTTGTAATGTAACATATTATGATTTTAGTATATATTCCGTTAATTATTCAATAAAGCTTTTTATAAATTTGACGATTATATAAATGATCCTAATCCTTTGTATTAAACAACTTGTATGACTCAAAACTTGGCGATTCTGTAATCGTGGCGGAGACTTTGCCCGCTCTACGCTTTTAACATGCGAACTGGTAGTAAATGTAAATGTAGGATCAATTTAACATATTTACTGTTGACGTTCATAAGTGTACTTGGTTACCTATATGAATAAAGTTAAAAAGAAAAAAAAAGATGTTATTCAATGTAAACAAGGTCGTTAGTTATTGCTCAGTACAGTACGCGGCCGTAAAATACGTAATCATCGCATTTCCGTACACAACCCAATGCTAATTTTACATACATATATATATCTTAATATATATTATAAACTAGCTGCCCCCGGGAACTTCGTTTCTCCTTAATGGTTTTAGTTAGCCTTAATACCGTGACACGAAAGAATAATTTCACTGTATTATCGTCACTATAATTTGAGTTTGATTTACACTTCGGTCTAAGTAACACGTGGTTGGCTATGCTAACACCAAAAATTAAAAAAGTTTATACTTTAGCCTCAATAACACGTGGTAATCATGATATTGAATTGTAGCTTATATGACACGTTTGTCGGTTTACCATAGCAGTACCATCTATTGATTACTTACTCAATCCAGTCGAAAAGTATCGACATCTGTTAGAATCTTTCCGTTAATTAATTATAGACAAATAATTTGCAATAAAATAAAATTGCGACTATAATTAAAGATCTAAGCTATCCCATCTCTTAAGTTGGACCACTGCTCACGGTGTGCCAATTTAATTTAAAATCGGTTAAGTAGTTGAGGAGTCCATCGCGGACCAACATCGTGACAGGAGATTAATATATATTAAGATTACGAGTCACGGTGCTTGTCCGCTATGAAACTACTTAACCGATTTCAATCAAATTTGCACATCATGCAGTTTGAGCTTACGTCTCAATTTATACGTGCAATATTATTTTATTGGAAATTATTTGTTTATCATTAGACAGTCACAATTATTTGTTTTTGTATTGAATAGATTTAAAAAAAGAACTTTTTTAATTAATTAAAAATACAAGTGTTTTATACACGGTGGTCGATGTTAGACTTATCTTAATATTTAATACATCCCTAATGCTAAATAACTTATGCGATAGAATAATATAAACTAATTTTTCGTAGTAGTTGTATTAACGCTTAAAGAGCGTTCCGGATATATGTGTGACAATGTAACTAACCTGTTGACTAACACAATACAGTAAAATACTATGATTCTTACTTTTTAAATTTATGGTATTAGCTATATCTAGAATGATAAATGAGAAAGTTCCCGGTGCAAATGCCTATGATATGAACGCATTTTCCTCAATTATTACCAAACGGATTTATATAGTTTTTACTAATAGATAGTCTCATTCCTAAGGTAATTGTTTATTTTTTTAGAACGGAATCTTTTCCAATTACTGATAGTATGACTCGTGTTTGCGGGTTACTCGTGCGGATGCAGTTTACTCAAAAACTATTGAACAGATTTTTATATAATTTCCATCAAAATATAATCTGATTTCCAAGGAAGGTTTTAATATATAATTAATCAAGGTTTACGTCCAGTTAAGGTCAGATTTCATGTAAAAATGTGTCCAGCCAAGAAGACAAAAAGGAAACAAACGCCGCGTGTAACATTTAACATACTTTTTACCCTTTTACAACTCGTATAACTATAACTGGCTCGTTTATTTTATTTATACATCGTACGTTAAACCAACACGATATGGTTAAACACATGCACAAAATTATGGTAAGTAGGAAGATTGTCTTTTGTTAACATAGCTTTTACACATTAAGAAAAACACTTTTTGAACGGATTGAAGCTATGTATTAATATTAGGAAGATTGTTGTAAAATATATCAATACATTTATTAATTGGGGCGACATTGCGCTTAATTTATAAGACAGCGCTGAGTACGACTCCTGTATGTCATAAATCTATAAGCGATTCGCAACTCTAACTGAGCGAGATACCTGGATATCCCGATCCATGTCCAGGATGCCCGGGGTAACCTTGAGGTGGATATCCCGGTCCCCCTGGATATCCGTGCTGTCCCTGCACAGGATATGGGTAACCAGGTGGTGCTTGTTGATAGCTCGGTGGGTATTGCTAGAAGACAATTAAATTATTGACTTAAAAAGCTTTTATTTTCATTTTACAGCTAAGCTACAGTGTTGCTAACACAAAATAATATTTCAACTTTCTTATTCCTTTAAAATGAAAAGTATAGATAATCCACGACTCCTACTTATGGTCAACGACAGTCTACACCTGAAAACAATCCCAATTTTTAAACGAAAGAACTAATTTCTTAGAAAGTTCGTATGCATGATGTCGACAGTCAAGTTTATTGCGGGCTATGATAATAGAGCGACAAAAGATCGTACACAGCTGCGCAGTTTCTACTAATTCTAGCAACTTAAAAAGTACTTTATTACTCGATTGTTGTCGTTAATGAGTAGGTGTAATGCTATGTAGTGTATCATTGTATGGAAGACAAGCTAAACCAACCAAAGCCAATTGAATTCGACGCTTTAATCGTTCGTCGTTTAATCGATGGACGATACATAGAGTTTACACGTAGTTTTTTTTTATTAGAACATTTAAAGAAAACACTTTTTCAACGGATTGAAGTTATGTATTATTATAAACTTATAATTATTTTAATTATTTTTTCTCCGACGTTTACGCTTGCTTTACAGCGTGCGTGGTCACGGTGACTGAACGTTGAAAAAGTGTTTTCTTTAAATGTGTAAAAGTTATTTTTATAAAAGACAATATTATTAGAACATATTATAGCATAATATGCTATGGTGTTAAATGGAATCATAAAGGCGGTCCAGTAAAATATTGTCATATAAAATGTGAAAAAGTTCTTTATTGCGGAAATATCTGGATATACAGAAACCGCGCTAAAATACGCAAACGAAGAAAATGTTGTGCCTTGAAAACACATTTAATTAATGTTTTTCCTGATATTTTTATCGATAAAACTAAAAAAGTGCAACATTTAAATTTATTTTATGTATACCTAAGTGGTTACACAGTGTCAAAATAGTGCATACTCAGCGTAATGAAGACCGTGAGACACTTTACTTTCAGTCTTTGTGTAGTGACAATGGTACACACAGAAATCAACTTGGCACCGGCGTGGAATGTGAAAAAGAATTTTTTTATTTTGTCATTTTATTAAAAAATAAACTAAAATTATATTTGTTTTATTAACCTATGGTTATAGAACTGTTACCAAAAAATATACCTAAATTTAACCCCCTTATTGATAAAGGTTCATATAAGAAAGATTACTTTAAAGATTACTTGATTTTTTTATGCAGTTACACCACTATGACGTCATTACAGCGAGGCGAGGAGGAACTTCTTAAATTATAGAACCTTTATCTAAAGTTCAATCTAAGATTCAAGAATTGCGATGCAATACAAAAGTATAATAAATACATAAATTACAAAAGTCACGATTGCGCAGGGTAGGACATGGTTAAGAAATGTTTATGTAAAATAGTTTTAGAAGATGTTAGGGATACCAATCGTATGGAGTCGGGCAGCCTATTCTACAACAAAATGGCGGAGATCCTAAACCAATTGCCTACGAAGCCGTAAGATTGAATTTCGAATAAGCATCTATTGAAGGAGCGTAACACATAGGAATTTGAATTCATTTTTAAGATTATAGTTTTATGATTGTAAAGAATAGATTATAGAAGGTAAAGGAGATAGGCTGAGCTGAGCAGATCAATTCTCAGTTGAATTGGTACCCACCGGAGTTGCGGAATTTAATTGATTAATTTATAGTATATATCATGGCTTACCAGCCCTTGTTGACCATATGGCGGTGGAGACACATTTGCAGGATTGCTTTGTGGACCGGTGACTTGTCCTTGTGGATCTGCACGAGAAAAATAAATTAGGTAGAGTAGTAGTAGTATTAAGAGTTGAAATGTATGTCTCAGGAAGTAAATTAATACACGAAAGAATTATTTAAATGTGAGGAAGTTTTTAAAGAAGACTCTGATTTTGTTTAAACAGTAATTTAAAATATTAATTATTATTTGCCGTTTCAAATTTCAGTTTTCTTTAGTTTAATTTTTTTTTTAAATATATTTTGTCCGTAAATGTTCTTACTTGTTTTCTGTTACATATATATTGTTAATCTATGTAATCTGTTTTGGCTTTCTGTATTGACTAAGTGTTTTGTTTTATAATGTGTATGTTAGCTGTAAGTTTACTAGTAAAGAATAAATAAATTAAGTGTTATTATTATTTTTGGTAATTGTGTATATTTCTTAATTAACGATCCTTGTACGAGAAAGGCTGTACATTTTACTAACGCAAGCTATCTCAGTTTTACAATCGTTTTCCTAAAACATCTGAGTTACGCCCGGAGAAATCATACAGATACAGGCACTGTTACAACTGTTACATTGCAATTAACATTTCATATTTTATTGCTGTACGCGTGTGGTTTATATAGAGTAAAAATAAAAGCCTCTATTATTTAAAGCACTTAAATGACCCAAGTACAATCCTGGTATAAGTTCTCTTGCATACAAGCCTAAGCCAAGTGAACACAGTTTTGTACCCGACCAGGCCGGTTGACTCACGATGTCTTCCTTCACTGTACGATCGATTATTAATGCGACAGATATAAAAAAAAACTACATATTATACAATAACAATAATAACACGAATATCAGGAAAGGTTATTAAAAGATTATTTTGCGCTCGAACATTATCGAAGAATTATGAATAAAAATAACAAAGTATGTATTTTTGTAAATTCATATGTCAGATAATTATTCTGTGGTACATGGTGCATGTTTAAGACGATTTTTTAAACTGCTTCCTTAATTTTTTTTTTTATTTCATTGTAAATGTATAACTTCACTGAAAAGCTAGCGAATTGCGAATGCATTGAGATATTATGCTCTATGGATGAATGTAATACGCAATGCAATTATTGGGCTAGGCGTGGAGGCTACAGACGATTTCCTCTTGCCCAAGAGAGGATTTATTATTGTGGTACTAGTGGGGCATATACAACGTGTAATTGTGTGTGAAAACCTCGAAGTTTATTAAAATTATACCGAGTACACCGTTACGATTTTTACTGATAGGGCCCCATCCAAAAGACATTGCCACGGGCCCCAGATGGTACAGTTACGCCACTGCTTAGTGTTACATCTAATAAATTCTATTAAGTAATTTACTGCTTGTTTGGTAAATCCTTTAATAAATGATAATAGATTCAATTCCCGGGTGAAATTAAATATACAGAATGGTATTTTTTTTTAAATATGGCATTAGAACCTTTTCCGTTCTGGGACTCCGATTTTTGTATCTGTTTCGCGATAATTTATCAATCTAATAGGCAAGTAGATGATAAGCCTCCTGTGCCTGTCAAATACCGTCAACTTTTTGGGTTAAAGGCAAGCCGGTTTCCTCACGATGTTTTCTTTCACCGTTCACAGTTAAATGCGCATATATAATGTATATTGTCCGGGCATCGAAGCAACGGCCTCAGGGTTGAGAGTTGTACGCTAACGCCAGTAAATTTTATAAAAACCGTAATTCAATTCGTGTTTAAAGATACGATGAGTGACAAATACGGTACCAGTTTAGTTTTCCTACCTTGCCCTAAAGGCGCTTGCTGTCTTATATCTGGTGAGCCAAATGGAGTCTGATCCTGCCCAAATGGAGTCTGCCCCTGCCCAAATGGAGTCTGCCCCTGCCCAAATGGAGTCTGCCCCTGCCCGAATGGAGTCTGTCCTTGTCCAAATGGAGTCTGTCCCTGTCCGAATGGAGTCTGCCCCTGCCCAAATGGACTCTGCCCCTGCCCAAATGGACTCTGCCCCTGCCCAAATGGACCCTGACCCTGCCCAAATGGACTCTGCCCCTGCCCGAATGGAGACTGTCCAAACGGGCTTTGTCCCTGTCCACCAGAACGTGGGTGGGCATTTCCTGGCTATAAGAAAAACAGTATTAATACTTTTAATATATTGTAGAGGATGGATGGTGAACAGGTGAGGGACCCGTCTAACCACTGACTGCCCTGAAGCCCCCTGAAGGCCTTGACAGCTCAGCCCGGGTTTTAGCGAGCGACTATAGCGAAGGGAAACTCGGCCGGAGACCACACCTGGCTAAAGTCGAAAATTTGCCCGTCGCTTCTTGTCTCCACTATAAGGGCTATACCCTTCCTGCATCAGCAGGCTATCAATGACACCGCCAGCAGGGCCCTGCTCATACTGGCCGATGTCCACCCCAGTGGAGGAGCAGATAAACACGAGTAATGAATGGCGTTTCAAGTATTGTCGAAGTAATTTTAGCCGTAGACTTCATACTTTCCTGCAAGACCATCCGACATTGCAATTTTTCATGCCTTTTTAGGGTTGTTTGTTGTGTCGCCAGCTATATTACAAGTCGTAAAGTTTGTTTATCTAAAGATTTATGATGTAATGTTGCTTTAACTTAGTGATTGCGGTAAGTGAGCGAATAAATAACCGTTTTTATGTACGAAACAGAAAAGTTTCCCGTAAAATCGAAAGTATGAAATGATGAAGTTACTGTTATAGAAATGATTTACTTACTAAAGCATTACCCATTACAAAATTCCATTTTAAACACGAAATTTACAATTATTTATTTACATTATTCCAATACAGCTGTCAAAATCGAAATGTCTGATTGATAGTCACAGACAAGAATATTCCAATGATAACAAAGTTAAGCTTCGGTTGAAATAATTTCTTGACGCCACGAATTATTTTTGTCTCTCGTTTATAATTTTTCATTAATTACAAATAGATGACACGAGTAGATTTCTTTTTCTCAATTTATCTCTATGCCATATTTAATAATATAATTACAGGGCACCTGGTTTCTGGTGGAGAGATGGCGGGAGAAACGCCTTTGCTCACCTCCGAGTAGCCTTATTTAGCCGGCCGGACTGACGTATGACGAGGAGTAGGCCCCCACCCCTGTCTTACCCTAATAGGCTGCCCATCGTGATGTCACAAGAGCTATAGGGGCTGATATTGCGGAATAGCGGGGAATCCTGCTCCGATCTTCTCTAAGACCGAAAACCAGTGCCCCACCCCTCTTCACTCCTTCTGATGTTGCTATATCTGGCACCCGATTCGTGAGCGCATTCATCGAATTGGCGAGGCGATGTTGATGGGGTTCTCTTGCTATTTCAGTGCGTCTACTATGTTTGGTTGTGCAGGTGTGGACTGTTTTAACACCACGTTGCGCAGGCGCACTGTGTCTCTGCCCTAGCAACATGCTGGCGGTAATAGGGGCAAGGATGACATTGCCCTTACCTGGGACATTGCATTGTGCTGCATGGGTTTTTAATTTTTTGATTGAATAAACTTTAAATCCACTACTATAATATATATTAATATTGTAACTAAGACGATAATAACCATATGGACTTTTGTCTGTTAAAAAAATATATGTGGCGCAAGCCCAGTCAAGGACGAGGCATATACTCTATCATGGGGTCCTATACATAAAAACTAGAGTAAGGAATTTGTATTATTACAATTTAATTTTAAATTATTGTATTTTATAAAAGTTTGCGCCTGATAGATAATACCAGTGACCGCAGAGTTGTTGCTTTTCCCGCTCAACGAATAATTATCGTTATACAGCGGGGAAATACTTCCAACATTAAGATATTAATATTATTACTACAAGAAAACGCCCTTTTCAGGGCCGCATATAGAGCTTTTATAAATAATTAAGTGATGAAGGTACACTGCCGAAGGAACCAAACTTTGTATCAAATTTGAATTATGTTTGGTAACTGTTTAGTTCTTTATCCGTTCGGGATTGAATGAATCAAGCCTGGTAAACTATTTCACATTGGCCTCAATTGAACACAGTTTATTATTACTATAAAGTAAACGTTCTCAAATAATTTTATTAAATACAGTTAAGAATAATATATATTTTTCTTATGCATAACTTGTTATTTCAGAACGTTTCTAGTTTTAAAGAAATAATTATTTTTTTCCATCTTCATCCAAATTTCTCCAGCAACCCTTTCCATGCAGCCTGTCATCTGTACAACGGGCTACGTGTACTTTTTTTTACTTCTGGAAATCTCCTACCGTCACGACTGCTTACTGCGAAAGAGTTTTTTGGGCTCGCGGTTGTTCATACCCACTTAACAATCGCCTAAGGCGGGATGCGGGCTACATGCCCTGCCCATCTCCATTTAAGTTGTAGGGCATGTTGCTTATCATCATTTTTTTGGTATTTCATTCACTTTTCTGTTTGCCGCGTAACCGATAGTAATTCTTTCTATCGCACGCTGTCACGAACATATTTTATAAACGTATAAATATAAACTAAGGTAAACATATGTTGACAAATGTATAATTGATATTGTTATTTCATTACTTGTATAAAATAACAACAGTCACCATGTTGTTTTCGTTTGAGAACGAAATAAATTCAGTGGATGTAATTTAAAATGATTGTCACAATGCGACAATTTGGCAAAACACGTCGTGGAAAGTTACAAAATAAAATCAGGCGCGTCCTTCGTGTATATGACGCAGTAAAGTAGTTAAATCAGAGAATTAATTGAATCTCTAGACAGTTAATTAAATGTCGATATTCAACCAAGTCGCAAATATTTTTATTTAAATAATGCGTCGAAAACGTTTAACTATCTGTCGGACCGAAAGCCAACGTGTTGATTAACAATGTAAAACAAGACTCCGCCATGATTATTTCATTTGTTAATGTTATTAAAGGTGTGATCATGAAGAACTGAGACCTGAGATATTCAGTGTTTTGCTTTATTGTAAATGGTTAGTTTAGGTTAGTCTTGTTGCCCAGGAACGTTTAGGAAACTCGTTGAACGTTTCGTTCACTCCCTTGCTTGACGGAACTTAAGCGACTTGATTGAATATCGATTTTTAATTAACTATCTAGAGATTAAATTAACCCTCTGATTTATAATATATTGGTATATAAATATTACCTACATACAGAAAACATTTGTTTGTTTCCATTGAAAACTCCGAAACTACTTGAGCGACTTTTAACTATAAAACATTTCCAAACAAGTTAGAATTCTGTATGAAATTACGGTAGTGTCAGGGAACTTTTTGTATAGAAGAAGTCGTATGCGTACGCCAAGCATAAACCAATAAACAATGTAAATACATAATTATGTAGGAATAAAAATAATAATAACACAGCAACCTTTCTAAAACGACATAAAAGAAGTGCTGGAGTGGATGGTGTTGCTGAAAATGCGGAGGACATGTTTACTTATTAATAAAATTACTATTATATTAAAATATTACTAATTAATGAATTACTAATTAATTAATTACTAATTAATTGATTACTAATTAATTAATAAAAATACCAAATAGCAGATATTTCGGCTATTTGGTTAAAAAATTCTGAATATCGCAGTAGACATAAAAATAATGGCTTCCATATGCGTACACGCATCGACTCAGTGTCGCTATAACTTTCCACCCTTGCTCAAGGTTATGACATCATAAAGATACGTTTACATGACAACCAAAATATTCCGAATTTTATGGTTGATTCAATTTTAAATGAGATTTCGTTTTTAAATAATGTTGATTTAAAATAATCTTAATGAACGTTCTTTTGGATGTGATAACGGTTAATTTTACATCTAGCGCCGGGTTTGAAACAGTTCGTAGTTGTAATAACAAAATCCGTTTGAATTATTTATAAATATTTTATTAATTTATCAACACTTCGTTGCAGAAATAATATATAATACATACATTGTCTTAAATAAATTAAAAGGAGGGCAACTGGCGGCCTTATCGCTTTCGAGCGATCTCTTCCATGCAACCAATTTGGGAAATAAAAAAAAGATACAATAAGCAAGAAGCACAAAAATACATAACGCATATAATTATTGGACAAAATTAATGGAACAAAAAAATATCATTAAAACATATGTAAACAATAATAATATCTTTATTTTCTCCCATATAACATTTGCAACAGATTTGACACATATACTGTACCTATAGTGAAACTTTTTGAATTAATTTTAATTATTACTATATATGCTTAAAATGTTAAATACTATATAATTTATTGTTATTATTATTGGTATTACTGTTAAAACTAGTGTAGTATTTTAAATAAATAAATTTCAGATTCTATTGAATACTTATCAGACGGTAAAGAAAAAAGCAATAAAATTAAAACTAGGTTATTTTTGTTGAACGTTCTTTTATCTTAACATGGATTCCGGAACATAGATAAGTCCTAAACTCATTATTTGACGTGAGTAAGGAATTTAGCTTAACAATTGGCGATTTATTTCTGTTTTTATAGGTTATTAGTGTGCCCAGAGCCGAATTTAGGGACGGGAAACAAACCCCGTTGTCTCCATAAAAGAGGTAAGTAATAAAAATGTTTTAAATTCCGACTCGTAACAGAAATCATTGATCTGTAATTTATATTTTTATGTTTATTAAATACTTAAATCTATTTGGTTTCCCAATCAATTATTGATTGACGATTCGACTGAAAAAAATTGTTCATTTTATTTGTAAAATAATTTAGAGTTCCACTCCTTTGTTGCCCCGAGCCATACAACCCTAAATCCAGCTATGTGTGTTAACAATTTTGTGCTTTTTTGTGATGCGTACACAAATTTATCTATGCGAGCAATGACGACCAAAAATCAATATTTCTCAAGGGCAAAGGGCTGATAACCCAGTAATCTATAAATATGAATATATAATTTACCAAAAACGTTCAAAGATCTTCGTACGACATGTATTTATGTTGTATTTTGTTTTATTTGTAAATTTCCATGTTTGACATGCATATGTAAGCCATGGAATAAGGCATGAGTCCATAACTGTCTTCTTAAGCATTATAGGCATATCACTCTTAAATATTTCTTTACAACTCCAATATTTATTCCACGTACTTCTAACTCTTCTCTCTATTTCTTGATCACTTCTGTCGCTGCTGAATCCAATTTGTTTACCCAAGTATATATAATTTGCAACATAATCTCATCACTTTCAATTTTTTAAGTAGATGTTTTGTAGTTGGTCATGGCTTTTGTTTTTGTTATATTCATTTGCAAACCTACTTGTATGCTAGCCTTGTAAAAGGTTTCTATCATATTTTGTAGTTGGTTGTTTGTTTCTGTTAGCAATACTAAGTCGTCTGCAAATCTTAGATGGTTTAAATATTTGCCATGCGTAATGTCGCAAGCCGTTGTAACCGCGCCCTTACGTTCTAGTTACGTTAAAAATACTCCGCACGACATTTTCAGTGCAGTATCTTTTGAAAAGTCAAAGAGTAAAGATCTAAGATTGTTTGCAATGGCGAAAGTACCACTTGTAGTGTTTAACAACGGACACACTTGCCCAATCATCGGTTTGGGTACTTGGAAGGTAATTTTGTTTGTTTTATTTATTTATCAATAAACATGACAAATTCAAGATATGTATAAATATATATACAAGTAAACACAACAATCAAATATACTGTATTTACAATTTTATTAACCTAAATAGTAATAATAAAAAAAGAAAAAATTAATAAAAAGAAGAAAAAAAATTAAAAAGTTCAGTCCCTGTGGCAGTACCACAGGCTCGGCTCAAATTAAGAGGCTTTCCTCCAACTTAGATTAAGTTCCCTCTTGGGCCATGGTTCACGAGCGCAGGTGCCAATTAAAGATTTATGTTGACTAGTAGATAGTTCCGGTGACCGCTGAACTGGTGTTTTCCTAAAAAAGTTTCAAATATTTTAAATGTCTTTTTACGTTTTTATTGATTTTTAATTATTTTACGCTACGAAAATATAAACAGGAATGTCTACTATAAACACTAAAGACAATACGGGCACGGAAACATGAACTGTGCAACAGTGTTATAGGACTTATACATTTCATGTATTTTAGTATGCTTGAAATGTGTTTCATAAGCCAAAACACATGAAAGATTTAGATTTTATATAAGATTAAACAAAAATTTGATTTTTAATTGTTGGTCTCAATTGTCAACCCGCACTTAAAACTAGCACTGGGGTACCATCAACTTTACGAAAACCAAACGTTTCGATTGAACGCTATTGTTTGTCGTTACCCATTGGGCTGTGACAGTTGGCAGCAACCTCCTAAAATCCATATAGTCCTTGGGCCGCGGCATGTTTAATGTTAAAATCTTCAAATTTAGTTCTATCATTTAACTAGTAATTATATTGACCTTTTTTTTCCCCCTTTCTTGGCCTGCACGGTTTGTGCGTCAGCCATGCAAAAAAGTTAGGAAGTGTGTTATTAGATTTATTTTATTGGTTTGGAAATTGGATCGGAATTTTGAAAAGGATCAGATAAATTAGGTATATAATAAGTACATAAATGATTATAATTTTATATTGTTATGAATAATGAAACTGGCTAAAATTCTATATACATCAATATTTATATTAGATATATTGACTTAACAACCTATTTTTATTAATAGCAATCAACCAATGAGGTTGGATATGAAAATTAAAAATAAAATCAGATTTGACGTTTGTGAATTAAGTGTTTCTGTTTTCTGCATTAAATGTTTTTGGCTTAAAAAGTGTAGTTTACAAACATGTTAAAATATTATGTTCGCGCCAGCCCGGCGGGAGACGCCAATTCCCTATCGACCTTGAGTAAATAAAGACCCTTTATAGGAAAGGGGAGATTTGACACTCCCCTTCTTTCGTGATATGTAGGCCCTTTGTATTAATACAAAGTATTATGCATTATGCAAATGCAAAGAAAATTGTATTTACGCATTTATAACAACTTTTTTACTTGTAAAGTTTTGTTTTGCGCATTTAACATTCGCTCGAACCGTGAAAGAAAACCGGTATGACTTAAACATTCGACAGCGTTTGTCAGGCACAGGGATCATAGATTGGAGGGAGGCACAGATTACCTAATTGCCTATGAGATTGACAGTTGATTATGAAACAGATAAATATTGATAGCGCCAGTGATTTATGATTTTTTTTAATTTCGTTAGTAAATATTAACGCAAATTTATTACATAATTGACGCACAAAGGATTCATTTAGTAGTAACTTACTACATCTTAACAACTGAGTCACGAGTTAAAAATTCCGTTGTTAATCAGTTTTATTTCCAATTCAATTAGCGGATTCGATTCAATGTCAAGTAAATTTGCACCCAAAAGCCATGAGTATTATTTGAAATAACTACTTTTGTCTACTAGTCCTTGGCGTTGAAATTCAAGATATCAAAACGGTAACTGAAGTTGTACGCCGATATTATTACGACCTATCTCTAGAGTAAATCTCTTACGGCTAGCGCAAGGGCTCTGATATTTGGACCAAGGTTTGGGTCACCGTGGGGTGGTCAATCGCCTGAAGTGGAGCCATCATCGCCTCATTGGAGTGAGCGAAGACCCTTCCCTGGTGAAGGTTTTCAACTCGTGGCTGAATTGGCTTTTAATTTGTTGTTCGCTATCGAAATGAATCATCTGGATCCGTTAAAACGTATCAGGGCCTCCAATTGGCCTCTTTAAAAGGCCAAATTCACGCTTTTACATGGGTTGGTGCATCCCAACATGTTTAATCTTGTTCAAGTGGCGTGTGGCATTCTGAAAACGAGTATCTTTATGTAAATTAAAGTTTTGTTAATAAGTAACACAATTAACGCCACAATGGGACGGAAACCCTCATTGGATATTATTGTCAAAAATATCTATTTTTATATGTTTTTATTAAGAATTTGTATAAAATTATTCTGTTTACGAGTATATAGTGTTCCTTATTAGCGTTCTTATAACACCCAAGGTTCTAAAAACGTGTTTTTTTTACCGATAATGATTTTAATGATAATGATTATTTTCAACGCCAAAATATACATGATTTACAAAAATTCTTCATCTACATAGTACCAGTAATAATTAAATTTGAATAAATAGGAAATTAAATCAAATTGTACGAGGGCCTCATTTATGTTGGCGCCTGGTAGATAGTAGAGCTGGTGCTTTCCTCGCTCAATGAATAACTAAACAGCTAGGAAATGCTGCCAGAGTTAAAGGTACACTGCTACAGGAACCAAACTTTACCGATAATTACTTTACATTATATTTGTAATGGCATTCATGAGACATTTTTATATATAACAAACACCTGATCTTAATGGAGACTCACTGTGGACGCCCTCTGCCCCACCTAGGGGTTATAGGACATTAAGTCAAGTCAAGTGATCTTAATGGACCACCCATTGACACTCTCATTGGCAGAAACTCGCAAATACTTTAGGAACCTGCATTTTAGGAATTGGTCTTGGAGAATACTTCGATCAAATTGGCTAGTCAAATTGGTTCGGAAATACTTCAGTGGGCAGTTGGATCCACATAGTGGTGGTGCGCGGCAAAACTGCCTTAACAACGCTCAGTTGTGTATTAGAATATGGTTTTCAGATACGTCCGATGATGTAACTTGAACTAAATTATATTTCCTTTCTTTTTGTCTAGTAGTGTTTAGGCTGTGATAATAGAAATTATTACAATGATGCAATTACACTGGTTTTTATATAGATTTCATTAGGAATGTATACCTTTTACTGTCCGAATGACGCTAGCGTATGGCTTATTGGTATTATAATAAAAATAAATCAATGGCGCTACCACCTCTAGGTCTATGCTTCAGATTTCAGTATCTATTTAATGATCATTCGTTAATCTAATAAGCAAGCAGGCTAGGTCTAAGGTTTCCTTACGTAGTTTTTCCTTACCATTCGAGCGAATGTTAAGTGTGCACATAGAAAGAAAGTCCATCAGTGCACAGCCGGGGATTGACCCTACGACTTCAGAGACGAGAGTTGTACGCTAAAGCCACGAGGCCATCACTGCTCATTGTTATTATAATTTAAACAATATTCTCATCCTATATAAAAAATAAGTAATTAAAAATTGATAAATAGGAACTAAAAGGTTTGGTCCCTACAGTATTTTGGGGCACGGTCAGTCCAGAAATATCCACGGCCTTACTATACTTTTCTCGAAACAGTTCAAGCCATTTTCGACCTGACATTTTCAGTTACTATGATTGTATAAGCGATATATTTAATAATATACAAACATACCACTATACAATCTAATTTAATATCACATATATAACTTGTGACATTCATTGTGTTTCCATGCGATGGCCATGTCAATATTTTTATTTATAAGCATTAGCAAAGGGACTTCTTTTAATAATATATATATATATAGTTATTATATTTTAAGGTTAGTTATTGTTTTTTGTTAGACTAATCTATGTTAGTTAGATTTCTTTATTTTAATCACATCTCTTTCTAATTACAATGTGGTCTATAAAGATTTGTTATTTCAATAGCAAATTACATAATAGGTCCCTCAATTAGGGACAATTAACCGACATCGTTTTACATGGATCTCACAACTTTTTACGATAGAAGAACTGCGTTGCGACAAATAACTTTTTTACAAGTAATGTTTTTCAGTGCATACCTTTAATCTGGCATTTCCTCGCTGTAAATGAATAAATCACTAATACACGTTTATACAAATTAAATATTATTTGTACAATTCCTTAACAACCCATCTTAAGTAATCCCTAAATAATAATACAATATGGATCAATAGAAAACTAAAATAACAGTAAAAATTTTGGTCCCTGCCGTTAATGCTAGTATATAGATACCGGCAAACTTCTTGAGCATTAAACAAGGGAGGGGGGGAAAGTCTCCGCATCGTACACAGCGCAAGACACAAACGTCAACTGAGTTACCAATCACGTGATCGACACGTCACTCTCCTGCCGCAGGCCCCCCTCCCAGTGCTACCTAAAAATTGCTTTTAGGCTAGGACATTTGTTCAAAATGTTTGCCAGTATTATAAATGTCAGGAGTATTTGTATAGTATATATATGTATTGCTAGCTGCACTAGATATTTAAATATATGAGAGGGTGAGACCTAAGAACTCAACAAAGGCCTACAGATGTACCCTTATCACATAAATAGTGAATATTTAAGTATACAATAGGAGGGTAGGATCAAAGGTTCGAGGTGGCGGGATTATATCAAAGTTATGGGCCTCAACACGATAAGTAAGGGATTGGGTCTTCGCCACTTTGAGAGGAAGCGAGAACTTAATAAAACAGAGAAATATTAAAATCTAAAAAACAACATCTTAAATACTACTAACGCACACACACACAGATACAGATTAACATTCTTGCTAGTTCGAGCTGTTGGTGTATCGCATCTTCAGCGATTAAAGTATCGAACAGCCACGTCAGCCGTGTCAACAATTGGTATTTCTTCGCTATATTTATTATTAAGTGACAATTATTTTAACGATAATTTGACAGTTATATAACAACTATACTACAACAACTGTACTAAGCAATGCCTATATAATTTTCAGTCGAAGCCTGGTGAGGTGACGCAGGCGGTGAAGGATGCGATTGACACAGGCTACAGGCACATTGACTGCGCACACATATATGGAAATGAAAAGGAGGTGGGGGAGGCTTTAAAATCCAAAATTGATGATGGGACTATTAAGAGGTAAGGAATGATACCAGACAGGGGATTGAACCTACGACCGCAGGGACGAGAATCACTGTAGCCGCCAGGCTAACACTGCACAAAAAAGTGTGTGCGTACAGTATACAAGTCAGAAGTGAAACTTCCTTTTAAGTCTTGTTCATATTTATAGAAATATAAAACTAGATTTCCGAGACTTGTTAGGAATTTCATGAATTGAATTGTCATTAAAATATTAAAAGTGTCGAAAATTAATACAAATTATAAATTTATTTCTTCAATATTTACATTATTCGACATATTATAATATATTAAGATAAGAAAAATATGCAATATCAGTTCGTGATTCAATATATCTAAATATCTAATAAAAATATCATCTATTATCGTTCTACTCTTGCTTCATGGCTATTTGCTTCATGCTACGTTCGCCTTTTCTCATTCGCTCACACTCTCTCAACCGCTCTCTTCTTCTTCGACAAAAACGCTACAAGTCTTCGAGACGTTTCATCCGTAAAAATTCATGCGCCTAAAGGTTTCACTTCATAAAGGTCTCAATAAAACAAAGCACAAACAAATGAAACAGTTATATACTGTAGCGCCACTGTACTATTACTAGTGGATCAGTCTCTGGGTTTCCTTCCATCACCGTACAAGGAAATGTTATTTGTGCAAATATTTTTTTATAAAATCTGTGCTACGCTACTCGTGTAGGTTAAAAATGGCGATTGTTATCAGCTCGTTATCTTAATCGTGAGCTATCAAGGGCAATGAAATGCCATAAACCCTGATATATTAGTTTAGATAAGGTTTAAGTTTTTAATTAACAATTAACAGGTCATACGCGCTCACGAAATATTCCTTACATCTCGACTTTAGCCAATGCCGCCCGCGCTGGTGATCAGTCAGCCAGACCATGCATACCTACGCTAACGTAGTCTTCATATTGTGACCATACCGATTCCACACCGGCACTCCACAGGAGCGTGAGAGCCTCGATCTTCACCACTACTTCGCTTCCTATAGCCCAATGGATGAATTTAGAAGCAAATACAAAATAAGAAGCGGACCGCACGGCTAATTAAAACAAATTCAAAACCAGACTAGAGTAAAAAACCGCCTTCACGTGGAAAGGTCTTCGCTCTTCGCTTACTCCAGTGAGCTTCCTGCCATGCCAGAGATACGAGTCTCACGTGTGAGCTTCACCAGTCGCGGGAGAAACCCACTCGGGGAGAGCTCGACAAAACAACCCGAGCTGTGCAGTCAAGGTCCTTCAGGCCAAAAAGAGATCCTTAGCCACTGGGACCTTCGGGCCAAACGGTGATTACATTGGCCAAGGATGCTTTAGGTAGAAGGAACAGTCCTTCCTCCATTAAGCAATATTACCATAGATGTTAAGCGGGTGGCTTTTCCGCGTTGTTCATAGCCATATCGATGCTGCTACAATCTTTTAGGTCTTAGCCTCATTTCTGTATCTAATGGAAAAGTAGGTGATCAGCCTGCACCTGAAATTTTCGACTTTTTGGTTATATGTCGGGTTCCTCACGAAGTTCCTTCACCGTACGAGGTTGTTAAATATAGATGTTATCGGAAATGTATGAAATGTAGGAACTGTATACAAATCCTTGGAAATTTATATAATTCCGAAGCTATTTAGGAAATGTATAAAATATTGTTTCGAAAACTATTTAATACATTAATGTCCTAGGAATTGTATGTAATTCCAATATCGTATTAGGAAATGTATAAAAATAAAGATGTTTGTAATAAAACACGTTGTTAAAATGAGAATAATAATTTTTATTAGCACTCGTTGAGACAACAACGTTCAGGTAACAGTCATATTGAAAAATATAATAGTCTTTATAGTATCTTACTAATTAAAGCCTCGAAAATCAAGTATCTAGGAACTTTTGAAATGTATTTTTCACAAAATCGACTTATATTATTCTTCAGTCAGTTGTTTAAGTAATTGTCAATGTCACAATAAAGTAAATCTTGTATTATTATATTGTGTTAAATATAAACAAGTCAGTCCCTACCGCTATTTATTTTTGCAGGGTAAGCCGGGATGGCACTTAGAAGTACACAATAATTTGTTTTTATTACACAGACATCTTGTTGTAGTACAGTTTTTCTCGCAATTTTTTTAAATCCCTGGCTCGGTACATCCTCTGCATCAAGAAGAACTCTTCGACACACATTAACCGGAGATCGAGAATATAATTGTTTTAAGACTCCGTTCTTGGTACTAATTTGATAAAGCTCATCATCAGCTTTAGCCAAGACTACAACTATAATATTTCGGGGATCACCACGTCCTCTGTCAAACTCATATTGATATCTCAAATATAAATATTAACATGAACGAATGTAAACATTTCCGATTGCTATTTAGACAATGTATAGATTTCCTAGAAACTGTGTCTAATATAATTTATTTTACACATTTCCGTGCGATTTTAGGAATTACATACATTTCCGGTAACACATACATAACCAGAGATGAGAGTCTCACGTTGAAACTAGACCAACACTGGTCCACAACTTGTGTAATACAATTTCGGTAGATATTATAGTTTTACCAACACTAAAATTCTAAACTAAGTCTAGTCTGAATCTTATAACTGGTACAGTTAAAAGGACTAAGTTTTCAATGTTATGTAACTAATTAATGTTAGTAAAAGGTCTTTATGGATTTCCACCAACATCGTGGGGTGTGGTAGTTAGTGGGTTCAAGATGACCATGTGGCATAAATAAATAAAACAAATTGGAAAATGTTATTTATTTTTAATAATCGTATTCTGGGCATATATTGGCCTGAAAAGATCTCTAACGCAACTCTGGGAACGCTGTCGAGAAAACCCGATCACCCAGCAGATCAAGCGACGCAAATGGAATTGTATGGCCTATACACTCCAAAGGGATCCCCATCATATTCCCAAGCAGGCGCTTGATTGGAATCCGCAAGAAAAGCGAAAGCGTGACCGTCCCAAGCAAACCTGGCGCCCAACAGTTGCAGACGAGGCAAAGAGAGCCGGAAAGACTTTGAGCGAGCTGAAATACAAGACCGAACGCGATGGAAACTCACCGTGGACGCCCTCTGCCCCATCTAGGGGTCTATTGGACATTAAGTCATAGTACGCATACACCCGGTACTCTTATAACGCAGTTTCATATTACGCGATATCAGTCCCTTGGTTTAATACATTATAGACAATTCTTACATTATCTTATCACTACACATCACATTATTAAAATATATTACTTCATTATTAAATAAATATTAATTATAACGTTTCGTTCATCTATTAATAGAATAAAAAATCTTTTCGAAAAGCAATTGTAATCAAATGCAATCATTAAGTCGACTTTCAAACTCTAGTATCTTTTAACTCATTTGGTAAATTATTGTAATCCTTAATTGCCATACAAGGGAGGAGTGTTACAAGGCAAGGCTACAGCTTGCGACTCTCATCTCGGAGGTTCGATCGGATTTTCTTTCTATGTGCACATTTAACATTAGCTCAAACGGTGAAGGAAAACATTGTGAGGAAACCGGCTTGCCTTAGACCGAAAAAGTCGACGGCGTGTGTCAGGCACGGAAGGCTGATCACCTACTTGCCTACTCGATTTACAAATGATAATAAACAGCAATCTAAGGCCCAAAAAGGTTTTAGCGCCATTCATTTTAATCGCCATACAAAAGGTGTTTCTCCTAAACAGTTCCAAATTGATTTTTGGCACAGCCAATTTCCCCCCCATGTCTACTTCTTACTTCGACTTAAAATATCTATGTTTCTGTGCACGAATTTCTAAAATACAAAAACAGGGAATAGGGAATATTCTTAAACAAAGGTACGCAAGTATCAAGATCCACAAATTGACCTTACCAAGTATTTGATTAAAAATCATAATTTGTACGCGCTTATTTCGTTACTAACATAGTTTTTGATAATATTTAACATTCCTTTAAACGGCTAACGTATACAACGCGAGGCATGGGGTATAAAAGCGCGTTATGCGAGAATAATTCTACAACGCGTTTCCTATGTCGAAACTAATCTATATGTTATAGAAGAGATTACTGTATATTGTTGTAGATTTGAACAGATTATGTCAGTTTAAAATTATTAAAAAGAAAATCAAAACAAACTCAAAAAGTTTGGTCTCTGTGGCAATGTAACTTTAACGCTGGCAGCATTTCCTGGCTGTAATGCGATACTTATTCGTAGTTTTAAACAATAATTATAAAACTGAAATTTTATACACACCAAAACATTATTAGATCCTATCAAAATTAGAACGTTTCAAATGTAAGTGTCAACTATAATAGAACCAGAAAACTTTAAAAATGTAATAAGCTCTATAAACACTAATAATTAATCGAAAAACCTGTTAACTTCTGTTTTACCACTCGTCCTTGGACATAGGCCTTCTCTAAGAGCTACCATTATTCTCGGATTCAGGCTTTACACAGCCCCATAGGGCCCGCTGCTCTACCTATATCATCTTCTCATCTTTTTAATTGTCTACCACGTTTTCTTTTGTCATAGCGAGGAAGCCATTCCTTCGCTTGTTACGTCCATTTATCTTCTCAGTCTTGTCCATTTCGATTCCAATAAAATAGTGTAATAATAAAACAAATTAATTTAAAAATATTATATTAATTTCAGAGAGGATATATTCATTACCTCAAAACTTTGGTGCACCTTCCATCGCCCTGACCTCGTGGAGGGAGCCCTGAAGACGACCCTTACCAATCTGGGACTGGAGTATTTGGATCTCTATTTGATACACTGGCCGCAGGCTTTCAAGGTATTTTCGTTAAAAATAATAAGAACGTCCTTACCTTCCCCGTGTCCATCATATGAGTATCATATCTTGTTCTACTTCCACCACCTGACTCTGCAACTTCAACTGCAATGGCGATCTTGATCTCAATGAGTTTTTGTTCCCAAAATTACGGATCTGGAAATGACTGAAACGAAATTCTATACAAAAAAAATCGACAATCACTGGGGCTAAGTTTTTTTGTATATTTTTTAATATAACAAGGGGAAACAGCTGGTGGTTGTGGGCAGCTGGTTCCATAGTGGCTTTGTGCGGCTAAGCTGCCTTAACGCTTATTTGTGGAACGACGAACGACATCCGATGATGAAAGTCATCTAAACGTGTTAATCCGAACAATTCCTCTGAACATTCTCCGTGGTAAATGCGCTAGAAGATGCAGACCGCGAAACTGTACCTCATTCGATATGTCAACGCCCAGACCGATGCTGGCTGTGGCTTCAAGGACGTGGCTTCAAAACGCTAAAAGAGTGTTTTTTTAGCGGAGAACGTAACTTCCTTAACACTAAAATCTATAGTTGCAAATATTAGTGTGTGTTGCAATATAGTTATTTGCTGGAATGGTTATATGCCTATTTGAATTTAGTATAGTATGTTTTTTAAAATATATAATTGTTTAATCAATGTATACAAAATATTGTAAACTATTTAAAAAAAGTAAGTATGGAGTTTCGTGCCCTTTCATATGAAGCTACCTTTTGGAAGAGGCAACTAGTCATTTTCTTAATATCTTTAACTTGAATTTTGACTTTCAACAGTGCTTTTAAAATAGGCTTATTTAAAATAAATGATTTGAATTGACTTGACTAAAGCTTAAGCCTCATTTCTATTGTGTTTAGACTGTGATGAAAATAACTTTAGAACGATACCATTGCATACAAATAGAACACATTTTGAGTCCAAGACTTTTAGAAGAAATTTAACTTCAATAGGTTTAAATGAATCAATTTTAGTTTATACTGGGCAAACAACACAGAAAGAAACCTAATGAATTCTGAAAAATATGATTAATTTTCTTTAAAATAAAAAAATTATCGTAATTATAAGAGTGGAACAAGTTTGAGTCCGTTTAACATATACTAATTGGGGCTGGATAGCGCCCATCCGAAAATGGTCCAGTGCCCATCCCAGAATGGTCTAGTGCCAGCCCAAAATGGTCTAGTGCCAGCCCAGAATGGCTAAAACAACGAATCATATGTACCCTTTTCAGAAAGATAGTCCTAGCTTTGGAAATATGAAGTAACGGCAAACGATGTCGCCTTCTGACATAGCCAGGAAATTGAAGCTAAAGCACTGTACTGCCGAATTGCTGTCTGCCATGTAACAATTATGTTAAGCCGCAATTCGCGGAATTGCTCCAAATGACTTCTCACCAGCGCATCATATAAGACTCTCGCTGTAGTAATATTCGTAAAATCCTTTGCTCGTCTTAGTACAAATCCAAGTTTTTTATAAGATTATAGACAAATCCGACTTATGTGTTTACGAAACATCATGTCCTAAATAATAGGCTGTTGCTTTAACCTCTATTTTATTGTTCCTATATTTCTTCTTTTTTAGGAAGAGACAGACGAATTTCCAACAGATAAGAACGACAAAGTGATTCCATCGTCTGTAGATTACGTGGACACGTATAAGGCCATGGAGATCCTAGTAGACAAGGGTCTGGTGAGGAGCATTGGTGTCTCCAACTTCAATAAGAAGCAACTGGATAGGGTTTTGGAAGCTTCCAGAATCAAGCCCGCGGTGCAACAGGTATGCTTGTTTATAACTATTTCTATACGACGTCCACGGCGGCCTCTATTGAAAAAAAACTATGAGGACAGTAAATATTGTACGACTGTATACTGAGATAGAGACGTGGTTATCCGAGGTACTAAGGTGTTCTAACACCGCTAACCTTAAGTATATCCAAGGGTTTTATTATTTACTACTACTACAGATTTTTTTTAAATCGGACACTGTCGAAAAAAAATAGTTTTTTCATTGTAGATATATTCTTAGAGAGGTCTACCTAACCAAATTAAGACAATTATGGGTTTCCACATAATGCCTTGAGAGCTGATTGAGTGTGGAGGCAGCAAGTCGACGTATCGGTTCGGTATTCCTTCTGTAATGAAGACTACGTAGAAGAAGAGAAATATTTATTTAAATTCTCACCGATATACATATATTTTTTTTTAATTTTAGATCGAATGCCACCCATATCTTAACCAGCAAAAGATGTTTGACCATTGCAAGTCCCATGGTATCGTAGTTACCGCGTACTCTCCACTCGGCTCCCCTGATAGACCGTGGGCGAAGCCTGGAGACCCCTCCCTCTTGGAGGACCAGCGGTTGAAGTCCATCGCTGACAGATACAACAAGACTGTACCACAGATTTTGATAAGGTCCGTGAATCATTCTTATTTGTACATATTATATTGTACTCATTGAAACCAGCGCTTCGGTAAATCTATTTACCTGGAACTTTTTTCCACTTCTTCATGGAAGAGAACCATATCATCATCGTAATGCCAGATCAATGAACATAATTTATTCATAACACAGATTACGGTATGCCAGTGCACTGTGAAATGTGTATTTAAATTTTAATGTAATAAATGTCAGTATAGTATATGTACCTAGTCCTACCATAAGTTCTGTTACAAATGAAAATGCTTAAAATAAATAATTTTTTAATCTTCGTGTCATAAAATGTTATTACAGATACGCAGTCGACCGTCAAATGATAGTTATCCCAAAGTCGGTAACGAAAAGCCGTATTGAACAGAACTTCAACGTTTTCGACTTCCAGCTGTCGCCTGAAGACCTTGAACTGATCGCCACCTTGGAACGTAACGGGCGCCTTTGCTCTATGGGAGAGTAAGTATCCCAGAACACAAATGCGTCAGCCATTATTAGATTATTTTATTATTAATAATATCCGGTATAACTGTTACTATATATTTTCATGTTCTTTTTCAGCACTCACCATCCGGATTACCCGTTCCATGATGAATTTTAGTTGCACCACAGATAAAAGATTATTCCTACAACGAACGCATTACCACGCTTTTAGCATTTGTATACGTCAATACGTTGTCAGGTTGACAGCCCGCCACTTTTGAATTGTACACAAATTATGTTCAATTATTTCTAATTCTAGACAAATTCATACATTTTACATTATATAACATTTTAGAGTACTTTGAGAATACTTTGTAACGCGTGCATACAATACTATATACATATATAAAATAAAGTCGTGATAGTAACACTAATTTATTATAACTCAAAAAGAGCTAAACCGATTTGGGTGAAAATTGGTTGGTAGCTAACCGGGAGATGGATATATGTTACTTTTTATCCGGTTTCCGTGGGACCTGACATAAAACGTGATATAACAAAACGCAACTGACAGCTAAGCGTAATGTTATCTATGGTTATGTATCATTGAAAATATGACAATTAAATATTTTTGATGTGTTTATTTCGAGTTTCTATTAGCAATATTAACATTAACAATACGATCAAGACGATCGAATCTTTCCCGACAAATCCATAAAGGTCCATGTAGTTGGAGCGAGAGCACCAAAACGTGCGAGAAATCGTACGCGATTATCGCTAGCAATAATCGCCATAGCATTATCGTATCAAAATGTTTACATACAGGCAAGAACTAAAATCTCGCCTACGATTATGTCAAACGAGAATTGCCAGGGATTTATCGCTACGCGTTAATTTCCTAAGCCTCGACATTTTAGTAACAAGATTCTTACTTACGAGAAACTCAGAGTTAAGTGGTATTGATCTCAAAAATTTTTGGAGTTTGAATATATCAATAAATAATATGTTATTGGCAGGCAGCACTTGTCACATGTGAAGAAAAAGTTTTAGTTTGGAATATAATACCTGTTTAAATTTTATACAAAAAGATTGTTTTCTGTACCTCTAGTACTTCTCTATTCTAAGAATAGATAATGATGATGCTGGTGGTGATAATGGTGACGATGACTATGATGATGATGGTGATGATGATAGTAATGATGATTCCGGAAATAGGAATAAAGATCATTCCAATGAAGCTAGTGTTCCTTATGGTAAAAATGTCATTACAATAAACTCTCTCGTGTAAATATCTACACACTTAGCCATTAAAAAATCAGTCTTATTGGTATTTTAACTATTTCTGAAGATTCTGGTAAAATTACTTCTAATAACAATAGCGATTCAATCTCAAATTACTTACTTCATAGCCGTGGATCTGATGTGGTACAGCTTGGTATGAAAACTCAACTTCGAATTCGGGATGTCCAGAGTAACTCATAAGAGTTACAAAGTATCGGAGCAGATCTTTGGTGATGCCGGTTCATAGAGGTTAAGCTATTTGACATTTAATTTAATTTTAAACGATAGTATATGTTGGAGTTTGAATATCTAAATAATGGCAGAAAAGGTTTTAGTTTAGAATATTGGAATACCTGTTTAAATTTTATATAAAAATATTGTTTTCTGTAGCTCTAGTACTTCTCTATTCTAAGAATAGATAATGATGATGCTGGTGGTGATAATGGTGACGATGACAAAATTGGAAATGTCCAACAAAATGACACAAAAATCATTTAAATTTGGCACTGGCAATAATATTTAATTAATTAAACTTTATAGAAGTTACGAGTGTTTGTGGAACGGAAAACGAAAACTATAAAAACTAAAAAAATGCACTTCTTAATGCATTTACGATAGTGTGTTGTGTGTTGTGGGATTTGGTCCCAAACAAATTAGTGCAAAAATTAAAAATATGAGAAGTCAGTATCTATAAGAAAGAAAGTAAAACCATCTTTGGGGACTGGAGCTGGGGCTGAAAATATTTACGTCTCAAATTGCATTCGTACAATCCTTGGACTTATTTTTAAGGAAATTCTCAGAATATCGTACAACGATCTCAAATTTGGTGATTACTTACTTACAAAGCCCTTTTTTTTCTATATTAAAATAAAATTCCAAGTTTCGTTTATTGAAAGTTATTTATTAAAAAAAATTGCATTATCCTGCCAAGAAACTACTCCGCTGTTATCAAAATATTCACAATACTGTTTACGGACTGAAATTGCCTGTCTGGTAAGGTTACCGAGATTTTGCGAAGCTAGATTTTCAAAGCCTCCATTTGTAAGGTTTTCTCTCCATGTACCTAGTCGTATACCAGATTGTTTCTTCGTCTAAAAACCCAGGAGGATTGTATACATTTGGCGATGTTTTTCTCAACCAATTATGTAATAAATAATACATCACAATATTAATAAATAATAAATTTAATATTAACAAGACACTGTTAAAATAGACTCCGTGATCTATATAATCGATTTAACACCAATGCCAACCCAAACTAAGAAAACTAAGACCAAAAAGTTGGATATCGATTAAGGCATCGACAAATTAGATGCAATCAATAAAACAGACCAAATGAGTCATTAAGCTTGCGAAAGCTGAATATACTTCCCAAACAAATCCAAATCGTCCTCATTTTGATTGGGCTTACCAGTTTAAATAAAAGCGTTGTTTGATTTTATTTATAACAAGGCACCCAAACACTTTCCAAATAGGAGGAATAAACGTATTATACGAGGGACTGAAATCGCGTTTTAGTATTATTATTACATTCGTTTCGTTTTATGCGTCTGAGTCGCAAACTGTTGTGGCAGAATCTCCAGCACGTCTGCGCCACAGCTGCGCCAGGCCCAGTTGCAACCACAGCACACACACAATACACCCTTAGACTATACCTAATTCCTTTTTATCGACATTTTTTTGTTATTATTGATTATTGTTTGTTTCTTTTATGTTGTTGTGGCTTTCTGTGTTTGTGTTTCATTAATAATAAATGTTATGCCTTTGAAAAACACTTTTTGAACGGATTAAAGCTATGTATTATTATTAAAAACTTATAATTGTTTACATTATTCTAAATATTTAAATAATTATAAGTTTTTAATAATAATACATAGCTTTAATCCGTTCAATGAGTGTTTTTCTTAATGTGTAAAAGGTATTTTAACAAAAGACAATACTATGTTGTCTATGTCTAAAGTATTATTAGACATTACATCCGCTCACGAGATGGGCGGATAACCAAAACGGCTGGATACAGCTGAAACTACCCATGTCAGAGATACTTGGAGATCTTTTAAGGCCGGCAACGAACTTGTGAGCCTTCTGGCATGTGAGTGAAAAAATGAAAAGGCGTTATTTTTTATTCACTCAATATTTTCTATACACCAAGCTGGCAATACTGGGTTAATAAAACACACAAATAAAAAATGAATATATTTACAAATTCTCGGTACAATTCACTCTAAAAATACTGGAGTATTTATACACTTATAAGTAGTAACATTTTGGTGGATTCTTAAAAATAATTATTGTGATGTATGTCTACAAATAATTTTCCGTACCTTACAATTGGATCCAGCAGCCAAGCTATACTTCAGAGCTGCCTTCAAATATAAATAAAAATATACTAACATTGCATTAGATGAAATATAGTGTTTACATACTTTTCTTGGCTGGTAAGAGCGTTGATGCCATTAATATAAGTATTGCCAGTGAATAAAAATTAACCATTTTAAGGGGAATAATTTGTATGCATGCAGGCTGACTTAATACATATCTAAAAAATACAGTTCTAGGCTTAAAATATGAGACAAATGTAGGAACAACTGATATGATAGGTTTTATATGAATATACTATCTTTTAGATACAGATACCGGCAAAGTTTTTGAGCATTAAACAAGGGAGACGGGGAAAGTTGGGGCTTCGTACACAGCGCGGGACACAAACGTCAACTGATTTACCAATCACGCGATCGACACGTCACGCCCCCTCGCACCGAAATTACAGATAATAAACACAAACATTAACAAAATGGCGACGGTAGTACCAATTTCAGCCGCCAAGAAAAGTATGTGGAACTAGACTAAATTTATTTTAAGGAAATTTTCATTGTTCTGTAATACTATTAGTCTGTGAGGTAATCGCTTATATAATTTTTAGTTATTAAATTATGCTTTTAATTATATTAAATATCAAGATTACTATGACGTATAGAAAATACAATTTGCAGCGGCCACAGATTGATTCGCTTTCCGCACGCATATTACGCGGGAAACGTTACAAAAAGATATCTAGAACAAGACCATAAACTTTGTTTCGCGCCTTTTCTATCCTTCTATTTGAGAATCAGTCTTGACAAGCGAACAAAAATCTTCAATTTGATACTTGACAACTGAACGCGCGGAATCAGAAACGAGTTTGAAGTGTCATATGTCAAAAACGTATTCGAATTTGACGCTTTAGCTATTCTTCATGTGCACACTCAATTCATGTCTCTTTTCATCATAGTACAAAAACCATTTGACAGAAAGAGACAAACGCAATTACGTTATGAAGGGATAATTAAAAATCTAGTTGCACTCACGTAATTTATAAGCTAGCTGAACTTTTACTTTTTGAGAATGGTAAACTTAGGGCTGTCTCCCGTATGTCAAAATTGTATTGAATTTTGGCATACGGGAGTTAAACTTAGCTAGGTTATATGTATCTTAGCATTTCACTGTAAAAAATAATATTTACATATATAGAAATAAGAGAAATAATTTATGGTGTGATGGTTTGAACGCGCTACCTAAACGTCAAAACTGCTACATACCACTATTTAAGCGCCGATCTGCCAAAACTATACAAACGGTAAGTCCTTAAATTGGATTCACAAATCATAAAATTGCCTACAATAAATGGTGGTTTCGTTATTAAATAAAAATGAATGTGTATATACAAATAATTCGATAATACGATTTATGGGAAAAAAATTTGAACGTTTGATATTACCTATCAAACGTTCAAATTTTATACCTTTAGTTTCCGTTACCAACTATGGGTAACGGAAACTAAACATCTATTTGCATCTGTGGTAAGAACGTTGGCCAACATAACATTAAAATTAGTGACGCATCCGATACCAACATATCGGCGATACTTTTCAAATTTCGCGCTTTAAAAAAGTAATGTAATCGCGCACCTTGTTTGATCTAGTGTTGAAAACGAGACACGGGCTATCCCCGGGAAATCCCCGCGTTTTAATCAGTTTGTTGTCTCTCTAGATTTCGCTAGATCAGTGTAGTTGGCTTTTAACTGCTACCGCGCATAGTATTTTTTCGATACCAAATTAAATAAAATACCGAATTACAAAAATCTTATCAATGTTAATTTTAATTATAACACTTATTTATTTTAATTCTTAATGTTGATCCAATAATGAATATAAGCGTTATTATCAGTGTCGTATCGCCAAAAAGGCGTATCGATGCAACCCTATTAAAAATCTCGTATGTTAATCAAAATCGAAATTTAAAAAGTATTCGATAAAAAACGTGCACAGATTACAGTTAGTTAGATTTTTTTGTTTATGGAACTGGCCATTAAGAAAAAAAACTGTATTACACTCAGCGAAGTTACTGCAGGATGACATTTACAGTAGTTGGCCACAGATTAAGGGACACTGTCCTCAGGGACCAACATCACGCGTCACTTTACAAGTTGCCCCAACGCGAAATCGGGAAAATTACTGTTAATCACATTTGAATAACAGCCCATAAATACAAGTACTAATTGGTTAATAATACCAGAATTAATAAAAAAATCCAACTTTACAACAGTGACAGCGATTTGTCGGCCTTATTATTGGTTCAATTTGTTTTTTTTCATACTAGTGATATTTCTAGTAGACCTGACAACTACGTATCATAATTTCTCAGTGAAAGAAAGTTCGTCAATCCCTTACAATAAGATATGTGTATAGGGAAAACTAAAATAGTTTAGTAGCGCTGTGGACGTTTTTGAACATAATCGTAACCACATACTAGTTTTGTCACTTGCCCCAGGGAACAATATCGTTATTACTAGGATACTAAGTACATTGTTGGACTATATGCAATGTTATTACGTATATAGTGTAAACAGTTAAAAAATAATGTAATGTACATTACTGTAATTTAACTAACTAGACTGAAGAGCAAAAGCGTTCTACGATTGTTTCACTGTTTAAAAATAATTACAGACGATACATTAACCGCTCATTACGACGGTAATTTTGACGAATGTCTAGAACGTAATAATTTATTACCACCGTGGAACAGGGTTATAATATTACCACTATTTATTTGTTTTTAAACTGTCGCTTCAACTTTTATGATTATTTGGTAGAATTACAACTCAAACTAAAACTATCTTTATGGTTGTTTAGATCTATTTCATGAATGTATAATTACGTAAGCGAGTATTACTAACATTGTAAATAAAATAATTTCCGTAGAAAAAAGACAACATAACATTATACAGTCGTTATAGTGTTTTACGACTTTGTTCGGGCCAATTCGTACACGTCAACAACACCAGTTCTCCAAAATGTCTCGTAGTTCACAGTGAAAATTAAAAATGAACTCAATAAAACAAACTCAATCTTATACATAATACTGTTATATTTTGGTTGTGATGCAACTTAAATAATAAGCCTACGGCCATCCGTCAAATATGGCAACCGGGAATCGCGTTTCAAACAATTGAAAAACCCAAGTTCAATTATAAGAAACATGGATGAGTATATCTAAACTTACAGCTACTAAATGCATTAAATTCATACAAAAATACTGATTTATTTTGTACCATTAGATTATATATACAATGAGTATTTAACCGAAAAATCTGATTGGAATGTAAAGGCACACGCTTCCACAAAAATCTCCCAAAATATACAATCTACCAAACGTTGGCAACACTAATTACTAAGGCTTCACGTTACGATTGCCAAAAAGCAAGAGGTTTACAATTTTAAGCGTATAATTTTCAATCTATCAAGAATTTTGTAATATACACTCCACTACAATAGAATTTATTAATATTTTAGTTAAAGATTAGCACTGCCAGTTAACCTGCTAACAGCGACTTCTAAACCTCCACTCTTACTAATCTCTATATCCTAGGCACGAGAAACTGTCCCTTGTGCAGCTGATTCACCGCTGATGAATCAGGAAACCCACGAAGCCCTGCAATGCGTGGCAACGAAGAGAAACCTCGTAGGGTCGCTCCGTCCGTCACATTAGTCTTAGTCGCTGGCAACACCAGGAGGTCCGCCTGTGCAAGGCCTACGTCAAAACGAGTCGGAAATGCAATAACATCTTGAAAAGTGCCAGACGTCAAAGTCAATAAGAGACACTTTAATATGACAGCAGAAAATTCATTAAAAATCTGATCGAAATAGTTAGGAAGAGTTAATTTTCCACAATTATTGTCTATTGCCATATTCAAAAACTTTTAGCCACCATAAATACTAGACCGACAGAGCATAGACAACCTCTAGGTAGTGAGGCCATCATTAGTTTTTTAGCTTATCTTTAAAGGTGAACTGTTCAATGGATAATGTCAAAACCAATGCCTTTTTCCAATGAAAACCTTAACCATGGTAACATAATTTTACACTGCACTATATACATTAATTAAATAAAATTCTATTGGCATGGAGTATATCCTAGACGTAATGAGTAGAAAAACTAGTTTAAAAATTATTTTATTCAAGTATTACGTAACGAAATTGGGTTTGGTTACGGGGAGAGGGAGAGAACGGGGGGGAGTCTTTTAAAACGTTACAATAAGGGGCGTAAGGGGGGATGTGTAGGTAGCATTATTTTTATTAATAATATCCCATTACTTTACGCCATATTGTGACTTATAGGTAAAAAAAATCACTCAATCACTGGGGGAGGGAGTCAAAAATATCCATCAAATTCGTTGTGTAATACTTGAAAGCTTAAAAATCATACAAAAAGTTATAAGGACCACGATTTACACCTTTCATCGTTTTCAATCACTCACAAAAATCGTACAAATCGTAGAAAACCGGTGCCAAATGACCGGTAACATTCTGGTTTATCGAACTAAATCTTATTATGGTGGATGGTAAGAAATTTATCGAAATATTAATTATATTTAATGTGATTTACGAAACACATAGACTTTACTACCATCTCAAATCGTACTTTCGACGTACCTTCTAAGTCTCGACTCCGAATCGGACCTTAATGAACAGCGATCATTACGGTCAAACAGTAATTGCCAACTCTTACAGTATGTTCTCTTTAGGACCAACTTCAAATGCCGCTAAATATCGATCAAAAACCCCAAAAGCTCTTGCTGTATACTCGGTTTTATAATAAATACTACTTTCATACTACTTGAGTGTAGTATGAAAATTCGATTTTGGCGTGTTATTTCTCTTTCAGTTATGGCCACGCTTCGAGTTTATGTTTGGTTTAATTTGATTGGGTTCTAGGCTTAATATAAATTCTATAAAACCGAACGTTTTAAAAAAAATGTTGAAAAAAGTACCCCCTTAAACAATTGATTTCCCCTAAATTTTGGGGGGAAAACTCCCAAGTTGGCAACACTGCAGTCAAAAATATAAAAAAAAGATAATCTGAAAAATGATTGACAGTTGTCAATTGACTATTAAAACAAAAGTATACATTTTATAAAAAAAAATATAATATTAGGTACTTTAAAACAGTCGTATTGCATTTAAGTTGACCGGCTTTTAAAATAAAATGTATACACGATGATTTGCCAAAAACAACTTCAAAAATCATTGTATTCTAAAATTTCAATATGTCATTCCGACAGGGTGTTATATGTGGACATACACATTAAAATTACACATAATATTTACTTAAAAGCGAACATACTAAGTATAAGTGAAAAATTTTCGATCTGTTTAAGAACATATATAAAATGTATAACTAAAATTTTTATAATATAACATATACACTTAGCTGTTCGGTTGATAATCCGCCCATGTGCCGAACCAGTTATTATTAAACATGGCTGCGTAGGGATGTTTTCTTTTCTTGTGGAGTCTTAGGGATTCTTCTGACGCATACCAGTACTGTGGGAATTTGTCGAATGGATATTTCACCGGCTCTTTAACGAAGGGCTCGGATACTTCATCTGTAAAAAAAAAGAAAAAAAATGTGTATGTGTGTACACACGTAAGGATGACATTATTTTTCGGAAAAATGATCTACTATATGCAACTTTACAGAAATTGGTTAAATTAAGTTGATTAAGATAAAGTTTAATACAAGTCTTTCATTATCATAGACATGACATTGTGTTACATAACCTCTAAAAAACATTATGTGACAAAAAAATCTTGAAATAAGTTAGTCGTATATATTATGTAATATATATATATATATATATATATATGTATATATATATATATATATATATAAACAATAACTGACCTGAAGCTATCTTAAGAATAAATATCAGAAATATTTTTGAAGTTTTTTGTTCTTTTGGCGCGTAAGGGAAAAATTATGAGAGTAAATCCTTACGATGCACGCGCACACCGTCACAAAATACCGACACCCGAACACCGTCACATAGAACCGACACCCCCAGACCGTCACAAAAAACCGACACCCCAACAGCGTCACGAAAAACCGACACCCCTACAGCGTCACGAAAAACCGTGAACCCTACAGCGTCACAAAAAACCGACACCCCTACAGCGTCACGAAAAACCGACACCCCTACAGCGTCACGAAAAACCGTGAACCCTACAGCGTCACAAAAACCGACACCCCTACAGCGTCACGAAAAACCGTGAACCCTACAGCGTCACAAAAAACCGACACCCATACAGCGTCACGAAAAACCGACACCAGCACACCGTCACAAAAAACCGACACCATGAAGTTAGTCAACTTTTAAAAATTATATATGTCCATTTGTTTGATAATGTAGAAATATTTAAATAAACTTTACTTAACTAGATAATGCGTTATGATAAACCTTTTTTTCTATAAAAAGACTTCCATCTTGTTACGCCAAAGATGTATAACTTCCAACGCGAAAACATAAGTACACAGTCTTTTTTTATTACTTACTTGGTGGTAAACAATAGAGACAAAATATCCTATGTTTCCTGCTGGTGTGTGTCTCCAAATGTTTCTTGTGCTGCTTCCGCCGCAGCGACACGTGAGGACAGCATGGACACGGTATGGCGAGGTCCTTTGGCACTGAGCCGTGCCGTTCTGCCGCGTGACTGACGAGGGTCGATGCCACTCGGTAGCCCTGGAAATTTGTTGAAATCCTTTATATAGTATTGTCTTTTGTTAATATAGCTTTTACATCGTGTACGTGAGCATTTGACCCCCCTCAACTGAAACGCACCGTAACGTTTCTCTATCCAATAGTAAAACGTTTCGTGACCACCCCCAGTGACCATTTTTACCTAAAATTTAGCATTATGTGGTGTAAAGTAATATTGGAAAATAATATTAACAATAACGCGTAATTCAATCCCCACCCCGTGTAGTAACGTTTTACAAGCGGACCCCCCCCCCCCAATTCGTTGCGTAACACTTGAACGCTCCCTAAGTCGAATTGGTGTATAAGACATAAGACAAAACTACGATATTATTTCCTTTGAATATATTGTTACGAGCTAGGGGATCGGATAGAAAATGCCGTAGATTTATTCAAGGGTTTATTTCTTGAAAAATCAATGAGGAATTTATGGGCACAAATTAATTGCAGAGATGCACTTATAGCACACAAAAACAATCACTTATTACTCCACTTATGCACACTTTATCACTTGTAATCACTTTATTCGCACTTTATCGCTTCGGTGTTCCTCTCTTGTTATCGCATTCAAAACTAAAGGTGACTAGTCGCGTTTCGGCTCGCTTATATATCCCTGGGAATAATTCTAAACAATATTCGAGAACTTTCTAGGCGGGCTTGCTACTGAGTAGCGATTGCACAATTCTAGAACGTCCACACTCTTTGTCTCTTTCGCACGTTGCTCCGTCCTTGTCGTACGGCGTTCTAGAGTGCTCAGTCTAGTTTCGAGAAAGATCTGATCTTCTCTCTCTCTCTCTCGTATCATTTCGTCCTTGTCTCACACCTAGAAGGTTTGGTCTAGAGTATTCCTTCATCAAACGGGTCTCCTGAAAACTGCACCACTCTACTACACATGTTCTGAAACCGACTGAAAAAAGGTTTCAGCTTCCTGAAAACTAGGGAAACATTATGGAAATTACAATTTTCTAATATGTGATTGACCCTCTCCTGAAACGGTCAGAAATCATATTACAGCCTGCTGAAAAGTTCTCTAATTAGTGGGAAAACATTGCAGTCAACCGGTCTTCGTAACAATATTTTCCTTTGTTCTGGGTATTTCCCCAAGGGAGTCGGTACGGAACTATTTTAAGAAGTTAGATATAATGCCAATATATTTTTGAAGCCTGGTTGTATGAACAAAAAAATATAAACTACTTTGAAACAAATGTATAATACTCCAAACAGAACTAATCTAAGCGTACGAACAACTATGCTCCAGAAGATAAACCACTCCTTATATAAAAATCGTTGAAGTAAAAGCAAAATAAGACAGTTAAGAAAGCTCATGGACACTCACATTGCCAGAAGGCTCGCAAGTACGTTGCCGGCCTTTAAAATAATCAATAAATTTATAAATTTGACGAATATTTCAATGATTCTAATCGTTGGGAATTCTTTACTCCAGTTCATACAATTTTGTATGACTCAAAACTTAGTGGTTAAAAAGAGTGACGAAGAGGTTCTTGCTAGTTCTTGCCCTCTCTATGCCCTGGACTTGCAAACTGGTAGTAAATTTAGAATTTAACTTCTTTTCTGACATTCATAAAAGTACTTGTTTACCTATATGAAGATATGTATTTTGACTGATTCACATGGGTAACGATAATATATAAATAATTATTTAAATACTAATAAACTTACCTTTACTAATAAACTTAACTTACCTTAAAACAATGTTCACAGCGGTAAGGAAAGTTCTTCCACTTGGGATTCTTTTTCCGACTGAATGTCATACGATAAGGTTCAGTTGGGAACCAGTCTTCGGGATCCAAGTAGAGTTCTACTAACTCTACACCTGTAATAATTGTCTTTCATTATGCTTTGTCCAGTTTCCATCTACATTAGAGTCACAATTGGCACAGACATATCTCCCCGAGTCATATTACCGCTTTAAACGCAGAGAAAAGAAGTAATTTATGATATGTGTCAGGCACAGAATACTCCACTCGTCCCTAAAGAAAAATTATCATAGCAAAACTATGTCTGTCCGCATTATGTAACAATACTTTTTGCTATACTCTGTTTTTAAATTCCGTAGAATTCTGACAGCTATCATTTTTTGACATGTCAGAGATTACAAACCTTTTTGGACGGAAACATTTTTAAATTTTAATACATAATCTTAATCTATGCATACATTTTATGTGTTAGTGGATGTATCCAAAAGTACGGTCCTCCACATTAAAGGTGGATTTACAAGTGATCATTACATAGTTTTTCATCAAAAACAGTAAAAAACACACAAGTAAAGATATTTTATTTTTTAAAAAAGGTTCACTAAACGGATTCAATAAATAAAGTAATTAAACTTAATTCGATATATTTTTAGTGATATTTCAATATTTGTTATTCTTGCATTAGGCCACTTAAGTAAGTAAATATTAAGGTTAACATTTTGTAACCCATAAAACATAAAAAATATTGAATTTGTCCCTTTTTCAGTGGAGAACTTTTTTAGTAACAACACTTATGAAAAGTCAGAATTCTACAGAATGAAAAATCAGAGTATAATAAGATTGCTAAATCAATATTGTACCGCAGCCAATAACCCTAGGAACAGAAGAATTTAAGTGTTTAGTCTTGAATTACCTGGTGGTAAATTAATAGGTTCGCTTATAACTGGTGGGGCAATTTCTGCGATTGGCTCAACTGTTGTCACTGTTGTGTTGTTTGTCGCTAGGAGACTTGTCAGTATTTTGTTTTTTGTTTGCTGTAAATTGAGATAATTTCATTAAAAATGACTTACCATGACATAGCATAATATTAGTAGCTGTAAAACATGAACTAATTAAAGGGGTGTAGTACTATACATGATGATATGATATGATGCATAGGCCAGTCTCTGACACACACTGAGACATATTGTTATAGTCTTACTAATATCTACCTAAATGACATTATTTGAAAATATATGGAGATGCATATCTTATTTAAAAAAATGTGTGTGCGTACAAAGAACACATTTCTGTAGTGAAACTTCTTTGTAAATGAATCATGACTTAGCTAAGAAGCCCTTATAGATGATCATATACCAGTATATAATCACTCCATGTATTTGTATATCTATATTAACACTGTTTATAATTCACATAATTTATGCCAGATATATAAAGACTGTATGTATAGATATATAAATCAAGTGAGATTTCTATTATATTTATTTAAAACATACAGAAAATTGATATTAACTTTGGCATCCATAAAAAACAATTACACATACCTGTAACACAGTGCCATTAGTAAAACTCTGAGATAGTTCCTTTGGCTTCCGTTTATAACCTTTAGGTGGTCCTCTCTTCTTTGCTACTTCACCATTTTTTTTATATCTCACTACCTCTCCATCAGTCTTAGGCACCGGAGTTATCATCAACTTTGAAGGCAATGAATATCTACTTTGCAATGACTTCACTACATTATTAACATTAGCAGCTAGATCTAATGGATTTGCTAAATTTAATGGGTTGTTAACAAACTTAGGTAGTGAATTAGAGAGAGTATTTGAAGGTATAGGATAGATTGATAGTGATTTTGGTGTATTAAAGGTGGGTATCTGGTATACTTTAAGGTTAAGTTCTGAGTCATATTTATGTCTTTTGGCAGATGGTTCATCATCACTTGAGTCTGTGAGGTTGTGACTTTCCAAAGGATCCTTTTCATTAAATGGATCCGAATGTAACTCTTTCTCTTGTAAGCAGAACATCTGGAATGAGATTTAATTTATGAAAAATTTGTCTAAATTGTCTAGGCAGAGAAAAGTATGTCAAAGTTTAAGTTTATCAAACACTTGTTTATTAATATTTACAGATTCAAAAATCTATTAATTAAGTTAAGTGGATACTAATCAATATTAATAACAAAGTGTGACTGAAATTAAACAAACACATATACACATTCTCAATGTTTTTGACATACTTTTTGACACCCACATCCACCTAATACATCAGTTTTAACTTAAAACCCTAAGGCTTACTTCAAGGAAGTTGGATATTCAATTCAAGTTACAAAATACATGTTTTTCTAATATATACTGTAATGTTAAAATTCAAAAGGCATGAATATAGAAACATATACTTTCAAATTGTTCGCGAAAATATATTTGCGATTAGTGATTACTTCAAGCTTTCGGCGTTAAATACTAATGTATAATGAATTTTTATCAATGTCAATCAGAAACTGACATTTTATTATGAAAGTACATAAAAATAACTGTAAATAATGAGTCAAACTTTCCGTCACACGAGTAGTAAGGCGACTAACAACTTTTATTAACAATAGATATTAACTAGGACATTTACATAAGAATACAGTTAAAAATGTATACGTACCTTTTAGATTAAGATCAATAATGCCGAATAAATAAAGAAATGGTATCAAAATGGCGTTTATATTAAAACAGATACCTATAATTAACTCGTGAAATACAACACATGCTAATAAAACTTGGGTACCTAGAGAACGAATAAAATTAATTCTATAATATTTATGAATGAAAAACTTACCTTGAGGCATAAAATTCGACGGTGGTTGGAATATAATTCCAAACTTAACAATATTTTGCACTATTTCATTCGATTTGTAATGTTTATTGTTAGAAATAAAAGCGAAAAATAAAGGTTATACGCTTAATAATAACAAAAAGACCCCATTATTCATCTGTGATCTGCTCTGACGCTTAGCAGTGTTGTCACTCACATTTTCTTAATCTGCAACATATAGTGAATATTTTTAACTACAAATTTTAAAACACGGTTTTTTTATAATTTAAAACTTAATAACGAGTAATCTTTATAATATGACTTTTAAATATATTTTAAAAGGAAAATAAAATATCGCTAACACAACTTTACCACGGTTTCATACTACTGTCGTCAGTGGTCACACTGACATGACGCTTGTAAAAAAAGTTCTACCGTTACGTTCAGAAATTGACTAAAGTGCTTTATATAGAGAGTTGTGTGTACCGGAATATAAATTAGTTTTAACGTGTTTCGGTGACAGAAAATATACATCGGTTATTTTATCAAATATTTGTAACACAGTTCTTTAATTAGTATCACTTCATTATAGTTTTAAGAATTTGTATAAAATTACGATTCACTATCCACATATAATAATATAAGTTTTTAGTGTCTTTGTTTTGCTCCATTTAGTTTATAACAAAAGTTATAGAGGGCGTTTTATCACGTAATTTTAAATTAATTGTTATTGAAAAAACAGATGCCGTTAAAACAAATCCCTATTTTAGATAGTGTCTATTGTTAAATATATAATATACATAATGCCAGCTACACACGTAACTATATTTCGTAGCGAACTATCTGTGCCAACCGACTTACTCAGATTTATCGATCGTGTGTATGAAAAATTGATGTAGATTGTCGTTCATGGCAGTTGCAATTTTTATTAGATAAATCGTTGTTGATTGCGTTTTCGACGCGTGTGGATAACGATCGCCTTTTCCGCAATACTTTACAGGGCTCGCACACGTGCGGATCGCTCTCTTTGCAAAATGTTCAAAGAAATGGGGGGACTTAGCTTGGTATTTCTACTATACTTTAATTTATAAATAATTTCAAGAGTTCGAATGGACTCACACCTCATATATTTAATTTAAAAGG